>NC_142935.1:19432648-19437648 GCF_046866305.1 Octopus bimaculoides
ATACTACAATGACCTATATGTGTTTCCGCTGCAGCGACCACTCACTGTTGCAAATGCAACCTTGCATTATTGTCGGTGCAGCTTCATCAGAGTCCGTCCAATAAGTCATCCTTGAAGTGAATTGACTGACAATTTTTACTGTCCAGCGAAGAGAACACGGAATTACCCATCGGAAGAATTCACGGACCGACTAACAACTAAATGTAGTCACAGACGTTAGATACTGATCGTTTCGTTGTGGTTAACCGTTAACTGGAACTTAACCGAGAGCTAATATGGTATCCGCCCGGATAATATATCCCTTCAAACTCACTTTCATATATTTCTATATATATAAAATTTCATCCAATACACTCCATACACTCTATTAAATAATTGGCCTTAAGAAGGGCTCCAGCTGCAGAAACTACACCAAAGCAAACAGGAATACGACATAGTCCGCTGGGATCGACTTTACCTTGCATCCTTTCAGGGTCGATAAAATAAGCACCAGTTGATCACTGGGTTCGATGTAATTGACTTTTCTCCTTTCCCGAAACTGCCAGCCTTGAGCCAAAGTTTGAAACGATTATTTCAGCAACTTGCTCAGAACCCGGCGTGCTTTTTCAACTCGATCCACGAAGAAAAATATATAAATAACCTTTTCTACTCTAGGCACAAGGCTCGAAATTTTGGGGCAGGGGGCCAGTCGATTAGATCGACTCCAGTACACAACTAGTACTTAATTTATCGACCCCTACAGGATAAAAGGCAAAGTCGACCTTGGCGGAATTTGAACACAGAACGTAAAGACAGACGAAATGCTGCTAAGCATTTCGCCCGTTTCTGTCAGCTCGCTGCCTTAACATACATAAATATCGTCAGGTATTTTCTTGTCCAATTCTCGGTCACTCCTGTCGTCAAGTTACTGTTATGAACAGAATAATATTAACTGAGCTAACAAACAGTGCCCATGCGACCATTAGACCTGCAAGAAGAAGCAATCAAATCTCACCACATGTCACTCTTTACAATCTTGAAAAAGAGATGGGCGAATCGTTAAAAAAAAAAGAAAAAGGTTGATCATGAATGGAAGGCATTTGATTATAGGTCTGTTCGATCACAGCTGACTTGATGGATAAACAACAACAGTAGCTGCAGCTGCAATAATAATTATTTTCGACTTAAACACAAGTTCATCAACACTAGGAGAAGTGAAGTGTTTAGTCGATAGCATCGATCGCAGTACTTGACTATTACTTTATTTTATCGACCCCAGAGAACGAAATGTAATTTTGACCTAAATGGGATTTGGGCTCAGAATGTAACGAGTAGCAAACAAACAAATCCTGCAAAGCAATTTCCGGATGTCCTAATGATCATAGGGTCAATCAAGCTACATAGGGCCAATCAAGGAAATACCATAAATTATTGATGACCCTGACCACGAAAAGCAGGTACTCCCTTCCACACTCCATTTGCCAGGCCTACAGACTCATGCTGGGAGTTAGACCTAGCATACTATATTCTATATACTATTCTCTGTATTCGTTACTCTCGCTATACTATACTGGCAACACTATATTTGCTACTCTCGCACATTTTTTAAGGAATTTACTGGGGGCTGCACTTACCCTCTCGCTTTAACTTCACCCCACTCCAAGTGAAACTTGAAATTGATGCGGTTTTGGTCGAAGAAGATATTTGTCTTCAAATTCTTTTAATCTGATCCACAACATAATCTCTTTCGTCACAGTCACCGTCATTGCACAGAATCGCTGGGTGAGTATCGCACCGGCGCTGGTCGCAGTTGTGGTGCTGGATGTGATTACGATCGGCACTTTCTTGATAGTGACGGTGTTTGTAAATTGCTGCGGTGCAGCAAACAATCATTGAGTTCGATATGGAAGGAACCAGTAAGAGTACCATACAATTCCGTTACCGAATCTGACTTTGATGCCTCTCCAATGACCTTTATCTATTTAGATCCAGTATCTCATTGAACCTAGCATGGCCCACACCCGACGAGTTCGATTCCCAGGCTTGAGCAAGACACTTTATTTCACATTATTGCTCCAGTTCACTCAACTGTAGAAATGAGTTGCGACGTCACTGGTGCCAAGCTGTATCGGCCTTTGCCTTTCCCTTGGATAACATCGGTGGCGTGGAGCGGGGCGACTGGTATGCTTGGGTGACTGCTGCTGGTCTTCCATGAACAACCCGGATTTGTGCCTCGGAGGGTAACTTTGTAGATGCAATCCCATGATCATTCATGACCGAAGGAATTCTTTACCCATGATTGCATTTAACTTTTCTTTGGCAATCTCTAGCAAGTACATCTCATTCAATATATAATTTATATGAGCATTTATGTTTGTCCTTCAATGAATAACTGTTTCTCGGCAATTACGATGCCATAATCTTTCGTGATTGACGGCCGTGAAGCAACTCTGCTGGTGACTTTCCCGTCCAACACTGGTTGAGACTGAGAACGACATGAAAACCAACAATTTAGTTGTCCTTCCATTAAAAAATAAGTGTCGTAGCAAGCTTTCCGAACTACTTGTTGAAGATTTGAGTAAAGCGTTCATCCTGACCATTTGTAACAATGTTAACAAAAAAAGCAACAGGTAACGTCTCTGAACGAAATTGCTTATAGCTTCTGGGGAAACCTCCTACTGTAAAAAATGCGTTTATTTATTTACTTATTTTTGTGCAGGCTCAGCCTTATCTGAGTACACGTATCATCAAAGGTATTCCAGCCATGACCTTACGGCTAATTTTTTTCTTCCGAGTAGTGTATTATCTAATGAGTGGAGGTGCAATGGCCCAGTGGTTAGGGCAGCGGACTCGCGGTCATAGGATCGCGGTTTCGATTCCCAGACCGGGCGTTATGAGTGTTTATTGAGTGAAAACACCTAAAGCTCCACGAGGCTCCGGCAGGGGATGGTGGCGAACCCTGATGTACTCTTTCACCACAACTTTCTCTCACTTTTACTTCCTGTTTCTGTTTTGCCTGTAATTCAAAGGGTCAGCCTTGTTACACCGTGTCACGCTGAATATCCCCGAGAACTACGTTAAGGGTACACGTGTCCGTGGAGTGCTCAGCCACTTGCACGTTAATTTCACGAGCAGGCTGTTCCGTTGATCGGATCAACTGGAACCCTCGATGTCGTAAGTGACGGAGTGCCAACACACAAATTATCTAAAGTGTTTTTAATGTAGTGGGCTTGTAATTTGATGAATAATTGGCTGCAAACAAGTATATCAACCATGTCTTATTTATTTAGACAAAATTAAAATATTTTCTCTACGACTCCCCTCCTTCTGTCTGTCTCTCACTCACTCCCCCTCGCGCGCGCTCTCCCTCGCTCTTGTGTTTCACTTGCATATTCATAATTTAACACAATTACAATAGATATGGCGTGTTAGTTGTGTAACATGTTGCTTGGGGTATCCCGCTTTAAGCAACTCACTCATCCTCCTTCGACATAATTGTTCGCCAATACACACAAACACGTGCATATGCAAACAGCAGCAAAGAACGCTTTCACACTTACACAGGCACAGCCTCATAACCACGCACACTCACACGCAAACACGCGAGCTCGCATACACGCACACAGACACACACAGACACAGACACGCATGCACACAGACACGCGCGCACGCACGCACACATATACATACACAAATGAACATATGCACACTTGCAATGAAAGATGCAGAAAGAAATTACACCGCTTCCCACAAATTAGGATATACACAAATGCATAATTTTATACCATACGTACAGACTTACGCATGTGCAGAAATATACAGAAATAGACACGCACGTTCACTCATTCATACAGCTAGATACACAGAGAGACAACGAAACATGTATATCTATACCTATATCTATCTATCTATCTATCTATCTATCTATCTATCTAGTTGTGTGTCTATCTATCTATCTAGTTGTGTGTCTATCTATCTATCTAGTTGTGTGTCTATCTATCTATCTATCTATCTATCTATCTATCTATCTATCTATCTATCTATCTAGCTGTGTGTCTATCTATCTATCTATCTATCTATCTATCTATCTATCTATCTATCTATCTGATTATCTACTTATCTATCAATCTGTCAATCTGTATGTATGTATGTATGTATGTATGTATGTATGTGTGTGAGTGTGTGTGCATATTTGTATTTCTGTAGGCGAGTATCTCAACGTATGCACGTGTTTTGTGTTTGTACATTTAAATGGGTCTGTGTGTGTGTGTGTGTGTGTGTGTGTGTGTGTGTGTGTGTGTGTGTGTGTGTGTGTGTGTGTGTGTGTGTATGCATATACAGTGTGAAAGTGAGAGAAAGCAATAGAAGGCAAGAACGACAACCAAGTAAAAAGCACATAAAGTGCACATTGCATTGGTGTGTCTGTGATGTGCATATCGATTTCCAACGGACTAAACTCAATAGTAAATAGAGAAGAAATATAGTTAGTCATCTGGTGGTTTGAAATCTTGTACATAAGAGATGAGAGAAGAAAGAAGGGAGAAATAATGAAAAGATAGAGAAAGAGAGAAAGAATGGAGACAAGAAAGAAGAGAGACCATAACAAAGAAGACGACAGGAAGACAGCATGGTGTGAAATAGAGAAATGAAAACTTGCAGTGGGGGTGTGCAAAGAGAGAGAACGCGATTTAGCAGAAGGTAGAAGTAGATAAGGAGAAAGTGGAACAGACGGATAGAGAGAAAGCGAAGGGAAGGAACAAAAAAAACGGTTTGAAAAATGAGAGAATGTGTGTTTGTGTGTACTGAAATCGAAGAGAAAGAGAGAGAAAAAGAGGGGGAAGAAAAAGAGTGAGAGATGAGGAGGGGTGGGGGACAATCCTCGACAGAAAGTAGTTAATCATCTGGTGGATAAAAGCTTGCACTTTGACTAACAAAAAGAAAGAAACGTATTGAAAATGGGAAAAAGTAGGGAAAGGAAGAGAATAATATGAAAAACAAAAAGAGAAAAACGATGGAACGAA
>NC_142935.1:19445860-19483360 GCF_046866305.1 Octopus bimaculoides
ATGACCTGATTTGATAGAGCCGTTTGAAAATGCATGGGATACAGACAGATAGACAAAGAATTTTATAGAGAGAGAGATTTTCGCTTTAGATGAAGTAGGAAAAAATTGTGACAAAAATGATTGTTGCAAACAATCTTTTATGTCATGAACAGATCGACAATGACCACGATAAGATTACAATGGACGCCTACATAGCATAGAATTTAGGATTATAAGGGAGAAAGGATGAGACATAATCTTCCTGCCTTCATTAAGAATACCAATAAAGCAAAGCTAGATAGACATAAAAGTTGGATTGAAAAAGCAATTCAATAAGAATTCCATATTATCCAACAACATCAGATGATAATTATTTATTTTCTCAGTACAAGCACGAAATGATGCAGAGGGGATTCACACAACATCGTAACATTTCTGATAATTATTCCATAGATCATGGCGTAGTGTCAATTTAATTATGTTACGAACTCAGGGAGATGACATATCAATAAAGCATGTAATCGTGTTTCCCCATACACCAAACTACAATACATAATTATGATGATTATTATCGTTGGCACAAAACCACACATTTTGTGTATGGAACAGCACATCATAAAAGCGGAAGTCAGCTCCATTTAAAGGTACATATCTTACTACTGTAGAATATTTTGTCTACTAGAGGTCACCACTTTTAACAATACATTGAGCGAAAGATAAAATTGTTTTTAAAACAATAAAACTCTACCTCTTATTGGCGTAGAATTTTAAAAGCTGTTCGGGATAAAATATTTTCCGAAGAATAGAGGCAGCTGACGAAGGAATAATTCCAAGTGGCTATCTGTTTTCCTATGTGTTCGTTCCGTTGTCTGTAGTTCATTTTTCTAACGTCCTGTACCCTGATATGCATCTATATACACATGTAGATGTAAGTATGTACATATATGTGGGTATACATGCATACTTATTCTTTGTATTAATATATATATATATATATATATATATAAACATGTGGGTGTCGGGGTGGGGGTGTTTACGAGTTGGTGGACAAACGAACGAAAAGGACACTCAACACATTTAGTGGGAGTTACATGTATTATTTAAAACAATTGGATTCGGCTTCAGAAATAGACAGGCTTCTGTTAGAGGCCTGTGGAACTTTAAGCCGTATGGGGCAGAATCAAACTGTTTTAAATATATTTTATATTATATTATATTATATTATATTATATTATATTATATTATATATATATATATATATATATATATATATATATATATATGTATGTATGTATGTATGTATGTATGTATGTATGTATATGTGTGGTTGTATGTGTGTGGTGTGTGTGTATTAATCTCAACATTCTTAATGAAACTTAAAATTAATAGTTTATTAACCATAGTCACAAACATAGCGACCCAAAGTAAAACGTCTTTCTATATGGTTCGAATGACAGATAAAATATTTGTTTCATTATTTTCATGCCCACAATCTGTGCCATCATCTTTGTGGTCATTTGTGGGTATTCTTAATTTTCTTTTACTTCTATATTCAATCTTATGACCATTTCTCTTCCAATTTGCATAACAAGGTGGTACGTGCTTGCGTGTGTATGTGTGTGTGTGTGTGTGTGTGTGTGTATGTGTGTGTGTGTGTTTGCGTGTGTGTGCAGCAACTGTATTGATGGAAGAAAGTGTTCAATGCATGAGATGAATGCTCAAATGATGGATATGATGGAGAAGTTAACGTAATCTTTTACCCTTTAGTTATTTCAGTCATTGGACAGCGACCATGTTTGGGCACCATCTTGAAAGGTTTCAAGCGAAGATATTGACACCGATACTTATTATTATTATCATTTATTTATTTTAAACTTTAATTTTTTTTTTTTTTGGTACTTAAATGAATTTTTTTTTTCCGAAACCGCTAAGTTACGGAGATATAAACAAACCAACACCATTTGTCAAGCGGTGGCGGGCGACAAATGCAAGCAAGAAGATACACACGAACACACACACACACACACACACACACACACATACACACACACACACACAAACACGTTTATACGACGAGTTTCCACACAGTTTCCATCTACCAAATTCACTAACGAGGTATTGGTCGGCTTTCAACTGTAGTAGAAGATACTTGCCCAAGGTACCGCGCAGTGGGACTAATCTCTAAACCACAGGACTGCAAAACGAGCTCCTTAACAATAACCACAATAACTATCATACATTGACAAAACATAAAGGTATGGATGATTAAGTTTGGTGACGGTTTAGCCAGTGCTGTGGATAGGACATTCGTAACGATTGTGATGTCCGTAACAATGATGTTGCTATGAGCAGTGGTGTCTTTTTATTTATTTACCTATCTATCTATTTATTTATTTATTTGTGCCTGAGGAAAAGTATTATTAATGTTGACAATATTTATGATAACGTGGTAGTGATGATTATAATAATGATAAATCAATGATAATGTTGAATTTTGTTGCTAATGGTTGCGCTTATGGTAACAACACACACACAAACAGTGTGTGTGTGTGTGTGTGTGTGTGTGTGTGTGTGTGTGTGTGTGTGCGCGTGAGTGTGTATGCAAGCATTTATGTATGTATGCATGTATGTATGTATGTATGTAAAGCATCCATAATAATAGTAGTCCATGCTAGCATAAAGCATCTTCCCTTTGTTAGCTATCTACTCAAATGATTGATGGGTCGATCAGAGCTTTGATCAATGTTTGCGATATCCATCAATGTAAATTGAGTTCAGAGTGTTGTAAAAAGCATCCATCCAGCTGTGTTTGGATTTTGGGTGAGAAGTCTAGAGTGCCCATATCAGATGGAATCAACCAACCAAAATCTATTTCATAGCCTGTTCAACCGAATCTAGGTCGGTCAAATTTAACAGCAATGTTTTCGATAACATTAATACCACCATATTGATTCACGAACAAACACATGCATCCACCCATATACATACGAACAAACAAGCAAACACACATGAAGAATTTATATGCCCATATAACATACGTAAAACATGTCCCTGAATGTCTATACATATCTCAAGCGCCATTACGTTAAAAAAAAATACACGAGAAATAGTGATAAATGGGCTAATATGTGGTAAGAAGCTTGCTTCCCAGCCACATGGTTCCGGGTTCTGTCCCACTGCGTGGTATCTTGGACAAGTGTCTTCTTCTATAGCCTCAGGCCGCCCAAAGCCTTATAAGTGGATTTGATAGACGGAAACTGAAAGTAGTCCGTCGTATATATATATATATATATATATATATACATATATATATATATATATATATATATATATATATATATAGAGAGAGAGAGAGAGAGAGAGAGAGAGAGAGAGAGAGATAGACATATGGGTGGGGTGTATTTGTGTGCCTGTGTTTGTCGCCCCACCATCGATTGACAACCGATGTTGGTGTGTTTACGTCCCCGTAACTTAACGGTTCGACAAAAGAGACCGATAGAATAAGTACTAGGCTTACAAAGAATAAGTCTTGAAGTCGATTTGTTCGACTAAAGGCGGTGCTCCAGCGTGGCCGCAGTCAAAATGACTGAAAAAGTAAAAAAGAAAATGATATATATATATGCATATATATAAATGCATATATATTTCTATAGCAACCTTTTTTTTTCTGTACTTAATTCTACATTTGCAATTTTGTTATACACGCATAGCATATTCTTTAAGGTGGGGAAATCCTGGCATCTGTAAGGTGTACGGAGAAGGAAGTAACTCTCAATACAAGATTGGAAAGGACGTAATTTGATCTAAACGTGGTTTTGATAACAACCTTGGAGAAGACAAATGTTTTTAAAACTTCGACGCTTCTAAAAAACAAATATATGTTTGTTTATATATATGCTGTTGATGCATTTCAAAAAAGCCATGTATTCAGCGCTTAAATTTGATGGAGAATGTTGTCAGCAGCAAGTTTAGCTTAATGGTAAAATACTCAACCGCTCTTCGAGAGATGCGAGTTCGAGTCCTGTGTTTGTTTGCTAACAACTTTTTTTCTGTCTTACAAGGGTAATAATACCCAATTTTTCTGTTGTTTTCACGTTCGATATATATGTGCATGATTTTCGTGTTGAGGTTCGCTGAGACATAAAAGTTTGGAAGACGTTGATATAGATTATATTAACTGCCTAGTGAATTTTTCTCTTGTATAGTAATTTCCTAGTTACTGAAGAATAAATTATTGTATCTCTGTAACGTAATTGCGTCATGTCATACCTCTACTGTGAGAAATGGTGTTCCAAATAAAACATGTTTCCGAACTTGCAGACTCAAATACATTGATTATTTCATAATGTATACATCCAAATATTTACGATGTTACTTATCACAGGCTATTCTATGAAGCCATGTGGTTTTAAATTCAGTCACGTTTGCATACAATTTTGAGAAAGTGTCTTCTGCAATAGATCCAAAGCCGACCAATACCTTGTAAAGGAACTTGGCAGACAAACAATATACGGAAGCCCATTATATATGTATGTCTAAGTTTGTTTCTCACCGTTTGTCAAACGACATTGACTTTTTTTATAACCCTGTAACTTAGAGATCGGTGAAAGGAAACCAATAGAATAAAAACACGACGCAAGAACATTTATCATAATTACTTTGATCGACAAAATTAACCCTTTCAAGGCTATGCCCCAGCATGGCCCCATGGCGGCATAACCAATGACTGAATCAAGTAAAATGATAGAAGAATAGGGACGGCGTTACAAAGTAAATGTTTTCTACCTCTTAAAAGATGCTGAATTACTGAAACAACTACAATCGGCTTAGTTACCATTTCTATGGCCTTCGAAAGATAACGACGCTCTCATTCGTAGCATTTTGACCGCCTTGACTTAGATGATTCTACTTTCATCTCTTTTTTCTAATACATCAGCTATTGTCATTTCCATTCAAATCTTAATGACCAGACTAGATAATATCAGCGTCAAAAGATTTCTTAGAAGCTTATAAATATATAGATAGATAGATAGACTCATATATGCATAAACACACACACATATATATATATATATACAAGTATATATGTGTATATTATGTGCATGTGTGTATACATGTGTGTAGATATATTCGTGTGCGTGCGTGTGTGTGTGTGTGTGTGTGTGTGTGTGTGTGTGTGTGTGTGTGTGTGTGTGTGTGTGTGTGTGTGTGTGTGTGTGTGTGTGTGTGTGTGTGAGTTTATGAATGTGTATGTGTGTTATGTCAAACCGCTCTTGAGCACTACTGGTAACGTTACTCAAAGCAATCTCTGGAATGGTCGGCTCGGTGGTGATTTAACTAACAAACTCTACATTCTTAGACCATCTTCTACGATTTTTGCACTAATAAGTGAGCATGGTGGAGGCGCAATGGCCCAGTGGTTAGGGCAGCGGACTCGCGGTCATAGGATCGCGGTTTCGATTCCCAGACCGGGCGTTGTGAGTGTTTATTGAGCGAAAACACCTAAAGCTCCACGAGGCTCCGCAGGGGATGGTGGCGTACCCTGCTGTACTCTTCCACCACAGCTTTCTCTCACTCTTACTTCCTGTTTCTGTTTGCTGTGCCTGTAATTCAAAGGGTCAGCCTTGTCACTCTGTGACACGCTGAATATCCCCGAGAACTACGTTAAGGGTACACGTGTCTGTGGAGTGCTCGGCCACTTGCACGTTAATTTCACGAGCAGGCTGTTCTGTTGATCGGATCAACCGGAACCCTCGACGTCGTAAGCGACGAAGTGCCAACAACAAAGTGAGTATGACTCACTAGCTTTAGACTAGCTTTCGTCATTTGGTATTCTGGTAACTATGACAACTAAATCTTTTTCATTGAAAACTGTTCCATCAGTAATTCTACAATTTCTTCAACAACTAAATTATCCAATACTTCACCTCATATTTCTATGAGAATGCGATATAATAAGGGAGATATGAGTTATGTAAGAGATTAGATTCAGTACCCTTCAGAACTCCTCAAGACAAAAATGGCTTCCTAACATATATTTAAGACTTCTTCCCTAATTTCATCACACACACAATGTGTGTGCGTATGGACACATGTATGCATACACACACACACACACACACACACACAGATACACATACACACATATATACATATATAAACATGCACACACACACACACACACACACACATGTATGTATGTATGTATATATATATGCATACATGCTTAGTCATATATGTTAATTTTATTCATCTGTTTTTCTTATTGTTCACTCCAGAATAAACTATAAAAAATAAATGTATATTCGAATAGAAAAAAAATGTAATCGTTAAGATGCGTTCAATAATAAATATTAAGAATATTACACTGTGTGATAAATAATGAAATCTTTTAATCGGATATCAATAACGATCAAATATGATCTAGAAAATTCTTCGAAGAAAGCTTTGTTCTATTATCGTTGATCGGCAAAATGGGATTGTATAACTGTTACTGAAGTATGTATGTATAGAGTTTCTCTCTCGTAACCATTATAGCAGTCAAAGAATCCAGTATCTACTGTGCAGCTGCACAAGAGTAATGGAAACCATTTCTACGCTAAATAAGATATTGAACCAAGTTTTCAGATATTCATTTATTTGTTTTGATCTTGTTACGATGGAAAGTGAAATGTTTGATTAATGAACAACGGGAAGTTTTACAACTTTCGTTTTTCTGTTACATGAATTCAATGAAATTACATTTACTTATTAAATCTTACTGTGAAATAATTCTGACACTATCCTTTTGTTCATCTCTTCGGGTCAATTTGTTTTACTCTTTGTGATAGACACTGGTGTTTCGACTAGTTATCGTCAGGAGAGTCGGCTACATCAAATTGTTAATTAATTACCCGTCAAGTCTGTCAGTTCTCTATTATATCGCCAAGTATACCCTGAGGGCTTGTGGTCAAGTGGTTAAATTATTGATCTCGCAATCATTCAGTCATAGGTTCAGTAACTGAACCAAGCAAACCAAGTTGTTCCAATCTGTTCAAAAGAAAATTAGTATCGGCCTTGTAGTCGTGCAGCCCTTTCTTCATTCAGCTATCACATATTCGATTGTCCACTGGGTAAAGGAAATGAAGGCTGAGAGTTTGTCTATGTCTGCTCGCGAGTCCATAGGTACCTTAAATAATTAGCGAAAGTCTAATGCATGCTACTATGTGATAGCGTTTACAAATGACGGCTATGACATTATTTTTTTAAGTGTACCCAGAAACAAATACTTCTTAAAAGCCAGTATATATTGGGAACTTATCTCAAATGCTCACGTTTGCTATACATCAGAAGTTGTCTTACTCTATAATTTAGCTAAAGAAACACTATATCAATGTACCGTAACTCTTCAAGCATATTTCCATATGAAAGTGACATTCTCCATAGCTCAGCTACTTTCCTCAAAGAGACGGATTTACTCTCTAATCAGTTTTTGCTTATCCTTAAAACTGTGATGTTAAATCTGCTTACATTGCATTCTGCCTAATCCTACTCTGATGGATAGTGTAAGTGCGAGAATATCCGTAATTCTTAATCTTAAGCTTGCCTTCGTAATTTTAATGACATGTGTAAATATTACCATTCAGCTTTAATTTTAATCAAAGGATTACGAAGAACTTGGTATATTGAAACTTGCATCTTTTACAACTAGTCTTTCACAACCTTGAAGTTAAATAGAAATTCAATCTTCTAGAGAAGTAGCATTGGTTTTGAAGCAGAGTAGCATACTCCAGCAATAAACTAAAGAGTGGCGAGTAACTTTTTCTCAGGAACTTGCCGTTGTTATTTTTTTATTTCTCTCATCCAAAATATAAAATGGTATAAGCTGGAGTTTCGAAGCAGCTGTCCATAACTATCTTCTTTCTCTTTGATTTTCAAAGAGATATTCATACCATATACATATGTTCGTCCGTTGGAACGACGTGGACCATCTGATCATCCTAAATTGGGGTTGGGAGGTCATCATTGGTGAGTGCGGAGATGGCTGATAAGCCCAATCCACGCTTGGAAAGATCTGCTGCAGTAGGGACAGGGAATGGTAGCAGGTGCCGGGGGCTTCAAAGCGTTGTTCGTTCTGTTCTGCTTGCGCTTCTCTGCAGCAGCTTTCCTGTCACTTTCATATTGACGGGCACCGTTGGGAACAGCGGCCCGCCACTTGGTCCTATTTAAGGCTGTCTGCTCCCATGATAACGGGTCAATGTTGAAGGCCTTCAGTGATACATTTAGGCTGTCTTTAAACCGTTTCCTCTGGCCGCCATGGGAGCGCTTGCCGTGCTGAAGCTCACCAAACAGAAGCTTCTTGGGTATTCTGTAGTCTGGCATGCGGGCTACCAGTAGTATGTATGTGCGTATGTATGTGAGAGCACGAACATGCGCAGAGAATTATCAAGACGGGAAAAGACTGAAGTGATAAAGCGTTGAAATATAATTCTAAGTTTCATTTTAGTTTTGAACACCTCTTTTATCTTTTACTTGCTTCATTCTTTAGACTGCGGTCATGCTGAGGCACAGCCTTGAGGAATTTTAGTCGCACAAATTGACCCCAGTACTTATTCTTATAAAAGCTGGATTATTCTATCAGGTCTTGTTTGCCGAACCGCGAGGTTACGGGGACATAAACTCACCAATATAGGTTGTCAGTCGGTGGTGGAGGACAAACACACATACACACACACACACACACACACATACACACACACACACACATATATATATATATATATATATATATATATACATGCATATATATATATATATATATATATATATATGCAAATATATATCTGCGACAGGCTTCTTTCAGTTCTCGTTTACCATATCCACTCACAAGACTTTGGTCAGTCCGAAGCTACAGTAGAAAACATTTGCCCAAGGTACCATGAACTGGAACCATGAACCCAGAACCATGTGGTAGGGAAGCAAACTTTTTACAACACGGCCATGCCTGTTATTCAATTTTTAGGCATTGACTGAAAGAACGAATGATCAAAACATCTTTTTATCTGATCTAGTCCTGATGTTCAATAATTAGACAATGACTAATCTGTTGCGTTCATGCGCTTCTCCTCACCATTCGCTACAGTGAAGCTGTACCACTAAGAAAAGGAGATTAGATCTTAAATTTTAAATCTGCCATTTTATAATCATATTAGTTGCCGTTGTTGTTTAATCCCAAGTGATCCCTGAAGGAGCAGAATCCTGATTCTTTTTGCTTTTACTTCAGACTTATTTATATCTAAGACATTTACTATTATCTCCTCCCCTCTATCGTGTTATTTGAGCAAGATTTGACTGCTATTTGCAGAAAATCGAACAACCGTGTAGAAACTATTCTGTCGGCTCATTTAAATGTTGCCGGGAAAGGATATTGGTGTAGTCTGTATTGGACGCTATGTTGTCTGTTTCACTATCCGTGACCAAATTCAAAATCGGCTTCTTTCTATCATTCTAGAGTAGATAAAAATTGATTCAAGTGATATCAATGTAATAGTCAGGAAAAGAGTAAAAGAAAAAAAAATAGCAAAAGTGTTTTCTTAAATAACCAATCGATCCTCTATTTATAAAAAAGAAATACAATCAAGTTTGATATGAATGTCTGAAAAATAAACCAAAGCTGTCACAAGCAAGCGTGTATGATTTGGTAATATGTACGATGCATTCGCTATGTAGTTGCCTATGTAGATATGAGCACTTGCGGACACTCTTGGCACTCACTCCTTTGACTGGGTGGGACAACTTCTAGAGGGAGGGGCTGAAACAGCACTTGACTGCAGCTGGGGTTTTTTCTTTCTTTCTTTTTTTTTTGAGTAGATTGGAGCAACGTGAAATGAAGTGCCTTGTTCAAGGGCATAACACGTCACCCTATCCAGAAAATGAACCCTCGATTTTATGCCCATGTGCCCAGTATCCTAACGATTACGTAGCAATGAGTTTCTTTTTAATGTCAATGTAGCTTTTAAACAGAGAATTCCAAACAAAATTATTTCTTCAGATCTTATCTCATGAGTCACACAAAACTCGTAAACACAAGGAATAAAATCTCGTATGTCAACCTTCATCTTTCCGATAACTTTACGTAATTTCTGCTTTAGGAATTTTCCACGACTGCATATCCGTGTATAATGTTTGTTACTGAACTTCAGTATTATAGTAGCATATGTATATTTCTTTAGTTTTTCTTGTTGTTCTCTTTCAATAGAAAATAAATATATGATCTCTGATTTTCTTTAATATGAGACTGCATCTTCTCATTTATATATTTCACTCAGTTTATTCTAAATTAACCACACTAACATACAATCATTTCGCTTTATAGTTCTAAAAAAGACCTTCAGAACCAATGACCACTGTTCTTTTTTTCCATTCCAATGAAGCTACAAATAAACGAAGACGAATTTTTTCACCCTTTCACCTACAGGTTAAGTTTTTCTCTTGCCATAGAGATTGTTTTTTTCCCTTTCAGGATTCGCAAATAAAGAAACCTAGTCTGGAAAAAAAAATATATTATTTTCCAGTCTGAATTATTTTTATAACAGGTCGGGGAAAATATTATGAAAGATATTTCTATACTAAAACTCCATTTTTGCCTTCGCACAGTATCTGCAGTCTGTGTCATTATGCCCGAAACTACTACTACTACTGTAGTAGTAGTAAACGCTGTTGCTTCTAATTTAGGCACAAGGCTAGTGATTTTGAGGAAAGTGTTTTAGTAGATACCATCGACCCGATTACGTGACTGATACTTTACTTTCTTCTGACCCCAGAGGGATGAAAGACAAAGTTGTCTTCGTTGAGATAAGAACTCTGAACATAAAAAGCCATTATGAGAATCACTTCTACAATTTTTCTTTTTTTTTTTTTTAGAGTGGAATGGAGGATAATTTTCATCTATTTAGTGACTTGTCAAAAGGAATTAGACGCGTCTGAAAGGACTGTAGACAGGCATTTTTGCTTTGGAAAAGTTCTCATTAGTTCTTTAAGTTTCCTGGAAGATGCTGAAATCTAGTAAATTTATCCCATAGTAGGTGAAAGGGATGAGCCGAGCACTCGTGAATGTGCTGGCATTTAGCATGCACTTGTAGGCCAAGAAACTGGGATGGAGCACTTACTTTGTTAACCAGGGTAATCTCGGATCTATATCGTTTATTGATTGACCCTAGGTGCCAGTCTTCCCGACGGACATTGTATAATTTTTACATTGCTTTTACTTTCAGTTTGTCTTTCTTCTTGCACTCATCGATTTCAATATAAACATATGAAAATATCATTATATTGAACTTAAGAGAGCATTCTCTTGAGATGTTGATGCTTGTAAGACCAAATGTTTCCAAAGATGCTTAGTGGTGCATTTCAATTACACTTAAACATTTTTTGAAAGATGTTTAAGTGATCTAGGTCATGGAGAGCCCTATCTTGAAACTAGCTGGAAATCTTTTGTTTTATTTCTTTAAATTATAGTGGTGTTATTTCCGACCAGATATATATACATATGCAATCATATGTATGTATGTATGTATGTATGTCATTGTTCAGTTTTATTTCAAGATTTCTTGCCAATAGAGAAAGAGCCGGTTTGTAACCTAGATCCAAGGTTCCTTCACTGGAATTTCAACGTCAACAACAGGGTATTTTTCTTCGTGTGTGTGTGTGTGTGTGTGTGTGTGTGTGTGTGTGTGTGTGTGTGTGTGTGTGTGTGTTTTGTTTTATGTATGTATTCCCATGCATATAATTACATATATAGACATGCTAATATATATTCAAATGTACTGGAAAGTGTTACAGATTATTACAATTCCAGTGATGGATTGGATCTGTAGTCTTTAAATTAGCTTTCTCCTTTTTGGTTTTGAGAAAATTAAGTTCTCAACATTGGTATTTAGGCAGCGTGTTATATATCCCAGGGCCCCGTTAATTACAGGCATTAACCTGAACTTGTAATTTGGAATAGAGTAACTGCAGATTTCTCGATATTTCAGCGTGGGTATTCTCTAATTCACTGATCTTCAGCTTTATGTTAACATCCGTTGGGCAGCTAATTTACTCAGTTTCTCTTCTCTATCCCAAATCATTATATCAGGTCGGTTGTACTTACATTTTATTGTGGTCTTCACTGAGACATTCTACCAGTACTCCTTTTTATTGTGAATGGCTATAGCTTCTACCATACTGTGGGTTCTTATTTCTCTGTCCTCGGGGTTATCCTTCCTACGGATTTCATTATCGAGTGTCCTAGCTACACCATGTCTCATTGGCTGATGAGACATTGTGTAGCTAGGACACTCGATATGTGCGCGATATGGTGATTTCATAACACGATAAAACAGTGCATGACCTTGGGACCCAGTTAGAATTTACTTCAGGTTGAGTAGCCTATCCCGCTCAAAAGGTCTCTGGATTAGGGTTGTTTAAGGATGTTAAACGAAACACCCGTGTTTCCAAGAGTGAATTATTCAAACCTCAAGAATTCCTCTCAACACATGGTTATGATGCTTCTCCCACTACTTCTACTCGTGACCAGAGATGCACATATCGTCAACCACCAAGGGACATGCTCAACTGGTTAAGGTCAAACAACTGACAAGCAAATCTGTGTTATTGAGCAAAATATTTACTGTAGCCTATCTTTTATTATACCAAGGCAAACCATGTACATGCTAACACTTCAAGTCAGTTAAGATCAGAAATCCCGAGAGCCAGTGACTGGTACTGCATCCGAGGTCGACTTTAACTTTCATCTTTTCGGAGTCGATAGAATAAGCACCAGTGAAACACTAGCGTTAGTTTATTCGACTAGTCCCCTCTCTCCAAATTTCAGACCTTGTGCCTACAGTAGAAATGATAATTATTATTATTATTATTATTATTATTATTATTATTATTATTATTTGGTATTTCGTCTGCCGCTACGTTCTGGGTTCAAAATCCGCCGAAGTCGCTTTTGTCTTTCATCATTTTGGGGTCGATAAATTAAGTACCAGTGAAACATTGTGGTCGATGTGATCGACTGTCTCCCTCCCCCAAATTTCAAGCGTTGTGCTTATAACAGAAAAGATTATTATTATTATTATTATTATTATATGAAAACTCACAGCTTATTTTGCTGGGTATGATGGGAAGTGTCAGCTGTTCACAGCCAGCAGACTATGGTGACACTTGTTTACTGGTAATGCTTGAAGAACCTTACGAAGAATTCTCGCAGTTCCAAGCAATGCTGATTTATGTAGGTGTTCTACCTCCACACTTGCACCAATCTTTTTCAGCCATGTTGGTAGATGAGTGCTGATACTTCCAAGTGCACCAATTACTGTTGGTATCACGTCTACTCTCTTCATTGACCACAACCTTCGTATTTCCCACTTCAAATCGTCATAGTTGTTTATTTTTTTCTTCTTTCATATTGATATTGTCACCATGGCATGCTATGTCGATTATCATACATGTTCTTTCTTCTTCGTATTATTATTATTCAGTAGTTTTATTTTTATAGCGTGCTTTCACTTCACTACCGGGCGCAGCTCTGTGTGCCTTGAGTATGTGCTGTGGTTTGCTGTGATGCTCTTATGGTTACTGTATTGAAAGTGTTTTGCGTAGGATGTGTGCAGTGCTCAGTAATGCAATAATTTTCTGTATGTTATATATACTTGTAAGTCCTCTATTATTATTATTATTATTATTATTATTATTATTATTATTATTATTATACCAGGGTGATGGTTCGGCTGAATCGTTAGAACAAGAGCAAAACCCAGTGCGATCTAACTATTTTTATACCGTTCTTTTCTGAACTCAAATCCCACCGATGTGAACTTTATCTTTCATTTTCGTAGGGTCGGTAAAATAAAGTACTGCAGTGGTGGGTATGGTTGTTTTAATGCAATCAGCTAAACCGCTCCCACATAACTGCTAGCCTCCAGCATAAATTAGAAACAATTATTAATTATTCTCGTCATCAACGTCGTTGTTAATCGTATTGATGGTCAAGGCTGTAACATTGTCAGTGTTACTGCTGTAATTTTCCAATCGAAGCTTCCTAAATAAGTTCACGAATTGTCTGTTGTTTATCTATTTGTTTACTAAAGAGTTTCTCAATGAGCAAAGCAACTACTGCTGTCAGTTTGTATCGATTTGTTGCTATTTCATTCATAGCTATGGTTCAGACATTATCCCTCAGACGACATACAGACTGGACGACAAAGAGAATTACATAGAACTGCATTAAGAGAAAGTTGGGTGCAATGATGCATAATGATTGAGAAGTCCGAAGACACACGCACGCACACACACACACACAACACACACACATCTACACACACACACATCTATACACACAGACAAGTAGTGTGTATGTATATGTCTATATATAGGCATGTACCGATGTATACAGAGTAAGAGAGAGGGAGAGTGAGAGGAGGGAATTACAGACAGATTTGGGGATATGAGGTAGGATTGAGGAAAAAGAGAGAAAGAAAAATTGGAAAAATGACCCGGAAAGAAAAAATAAGGAAAATTGTAAATCGAAAATACATACATACATACATACACACATATATATATATAAAGGAACAGACAGACAGACAAATATACAATGATGCTCGTTTCCATTTAAAGTTATATATAAAATCAGTTTAACATTGAATTGAAGGCTCACTTGGATCACCCAATACTTTTCAGTGGAGTACCATATCTATTTATTGTTAGAAGAAAGATTGACAATGACTTGGAAGTTTCGGCCTACTAGTCGTCATCAGACTGTGACTTAGTTTTTGTTTTCTTTCCTTTTTTGCTTTTCAAACCTTATATCAAGTTTATTGTTGGTGGTTTCAACGGATGGATGGAGCAATGTATAGTATGAATATTAGTTGGTAGGGATAAAGGAAAACTGTTGTGTAAGGAAGGAATGGAGAAAGAGAGGAAGCAAGTATATGTTTATAGGATGAGGGCAGAAAAGTGTCTGGTTTAACAAATGGTCGTGTCCTTTTGGTAGCAACTATCCGGGTGATTAACTATACTAAACGTAACTAACCCAATAGTTTGATGGTTGTAAGTTTATATGCCTTTATTCGGTTCAGTCGAGTATATAAATCTAGATGCTGACAGTTATATCTGTATGGAAGTTCATGTGGCAGATAGGTCGTATCCAGATAACGATTTGCATTAGTTGAAAGCTTTCCGAGTTAAATGAGTACTTTTATGCGTTTGTTAGAGGAGGAGGTTAGAGGTTAGTATTATCCTAATTTAGATTTTATACAATAATATATACAAATATAGGTGTGACGGGGTAACTTAATAAAAGGTTTGCTTCTAAGTAAATTTTCAGCTTCACGTCCAAATGCATCTACACGCGTGTGTATGTATGCGTGTGCATCTGTGAATATGCATACAATGCTTTTATACATACATATATACATGTATGATATATATTTGTATGTATGTATGTATATATATATATATATATATATATATATAGTCTGGCTACTGCCTCCTTTCTTATCTTGGCTCCTGCCAAGCCAGCACGAACTTCTCTCTCCCTTCCAGTTCGTCACATCACTGCGTTCAGTATACATATATATTTTTTCACGTCTGGCCCTACTAGCCCTACTTGTTTATTTTCATTGTTTCGTTTTCCTGTCATGTTTTCTGTTCGCCACGATATTCCTCCGCATTACAATTTTTTTTGTTTCCGTGGGAAGAGGCATTCTAACAATGCGTCCTGCCCTAACTCTTCGAAACGCAAAGTTTTAGAATGGTGGCAGCTGATGAAGGAAATGTGGCCTGTGTGTTTTCTGTACTCTGTTTATGTTCTGTTTTTCATTTTGTCCACGTATTTTTTTTTGTGACGTCTTGTACCCAGATATGCATCTATATATACATGTAGATGTAGGTATGTACATACATGTACGTATATATGCATATACTCACATATTATTTGTATTATATATATATTTATGTGTGTGTGTGTGTGTGTGTGTGTGTGTGTGTGTGTGTGTGTGTGTGTACATAGATACATATATGTATACATACATAGATATATATGGTTGAATATACAAGGAATGAAATAACTTGAAAAACACAGATTTGTTTTACGAGACTAAAGAATATAATTAAATCGTATTATACAATATTATACAAAATAAAATTTTCTTTCTCTAATAATATGACCGGTTTCGCTGAATTTTTCAAATTTTGAGTGTTAGATGCACTCACACACATACACACTCACACACACACACACACACACACACACACACACACACATATATATCTTTAACTAGTTTCAGCTTTAAAGCTGTGATGCATATATACGTACATGTACATCTACATGTATATATAGATGCATATCTGGGTACAGGACGTCACAAAAAAACGTGGACAAAATGAAAAACAGAACATAAACAGAGCACAGAAAACAAACAGGCCACATAGAGAACGTTTCCTTCATCACCTGCCCGTATTCTAAAACTACGCGTTAGGGAAAATCACTTATAAGATGCGCATTTAGTTTACTGAACCAAACTCAGGGAGAAGTTAATAGGGAAATGAAAAGATACAAGCGTTGAAAGTTACAACCAAAATATAGAAGCAACGAGAACATGGTAGAAGTTGGTTATGCCTAAAGCTACAAAAGAAAAGAGAAATAAATACGAAGTGGAATAAAACTAGTGAGGCTGAAGAGAAATATATACACAAAGTGTTATACAGGGGAAAGAAAAAGAACGAAAGTTTACCGAGATATACACAGTGTAATAAGAGACACAAGAGGGGAGAAAAGGAAAGAAAGAAAGAGAGAGAGAGAGGAGGAGGAAAAGAGAGATACAATGAAGACATATTAGAGAGGAAGTGTGATGCATGCGATATCTAGAAAAACAAGGTGAAACATATATAAAGAGAGTGAGATTATAGGAGAACCAGTCAATGATATATATGTTTTTAACTTTGTAATTTTTATCCGATAAACATTTTCACAGACTACAATAAGCATTTATTTTCCTAGAACACTGAAATGATATAAGAAACTACAGAAAATAATCAATTTAGCCACCATTTTGCTTCTTCTCGGTTTCAACACGAGAACTGCAAAAAAGAATGAACTTATTGAAATCTTGTGTATGCACAGGCATACATGTCCTACGTGTATGTGTATGTACGTACGTATACATATATATATATATATATATATATACACACACACATATTTATATATGTATGTATATATGTATGAATATATATATGTATGTATATGTATATATATATGCATATATATGTATATATATATATGCATATATATATGTATATATATACATGTATATATATATATATATATATATATATATATCAACAATAAATATAAGCGCAAACACACGCATGCATATGAGATAGATAAAAGTATGTTCAATAGCATACAAGATAAATTCTTCATTTATTGAAATTATCTTCGCTTTCGGAGATGATAATATATGTATGTATATATGCATATGCTCACATATCATTTGTATTATATATATATATATATATATATATATATATATATATATATATATATATATATATATTTATTTATTTCACCCTGAAGAAGCACGCGTGAGATTTTTTTCGAGTGAAGCCCATTCAAGGTACATACATATGGACGTACGCATAAAGTACATCCGTTTCGCAAACATAAGGACTCAATTTATACGTAGCAAGTATACGTATCATATTTACAGATCGACCCTTGAAGGAAACTGTGTGGAAGGTATTCGGTGGTGGGAGGACTGCATACGTAATTGTAAGCTCCTGAAATGTCACACAGATTCTGCTGGAGAATTATGCTAAGGATACACTTCTCTATGGAATACCAAACCACTTTGCATACTAAATTAATGATTAAATTCATCAATATATATATTGATGATTTTCTCAAACGAATGATCCATTGAACAAGATCGTAAAACGGAAACATGCGGCCATTTGTTACGAACTATTTTATTACATTTTACATATCGATGTTTCAACACTATTCCTTTCTTTGGTAGTGGATTGCTAGTGATCGCACACTTTATATAAATTTATATGTGTATGAATGTGTGTTTCTTTATTTAGAAGTGGATGTGTGTAAAATTGTTTATGATGTGGATGTGTATAAAATTACATATGTAGACATATCTAAACAAACAGGCGAAAAGATATCTATATATACACATGTATTTTTCCTCCCTATCACTTTATCTTGACTCTCACCCTTCCTCTCTCTCTCTCTTTCTCTCTCTCTCTCTCTTTCTCTCTCTCTCTCTCTCTTTCTCTCTCTCTCTCTCTCTCTCTCTCTCTCTCACACACACACACGTACAAATACAAACAAACAAGTACGAACATACGCACGCACACAAAAACGCAAATACTACGTCTTTGCACTCTGATACATATAAAACAAACACAAGTAGAATGAGAAAAAGTTATTCACCATTTTGAGTTTGGGAATGATAATTTAGAAATAAAAAGAGAAATACTTTAAACTTATATGCACTCCACCATCTTTTCATTAACAGTATTTTCCTGTAGAGTTCAAAATATCATATTTATGCTTCTCTTTTTTTCCTAAAATTCTATCATTTGTTTTCACATTCCAACAATAAAATATTGTTGTATTTCCATATCATGATACTTCCAATGCAAATTCTTAGTTTCGTTTTATCTAATTTCTTATTTCATTTTCTTTTTAATTCATTTAACAATAAATGTTTATCCTTTAAAAAGAAACTGAAGTAAATTGAATAATAATAATAATAATAATAATAATAATAATAATAATAATAATAATGACATTTTGAAAACGAGCTAAATTAATATAACCATATGGAAAAAGAAAATATGGGTTTCAATACTTCCACTATTTTCATCATCAGATGTAACCGCAGAAGAGTTGAATATGGTGATTAGAGGTTAATGCTGGAGGTTAGCTAACATTATACACAAGCTGCACGAACAAGGGAGTTAATTCAAAATATTTCTAGTTCTTGCTCATCATTAGTGGAAACATAGTCTTCGCTGTTGCTTGTTGGCACTGTTGTAAATTGATTGAAATATAACAATGTTAAAAATGTAAAGAACATTGGGTGTTACTAGGAAATAAAATTAAAGTGCACAGGCACACCCTACCTATCTATCTATCTATCTATCTATCTATCTATCTATCTCTTTTCTCCCTCTCTCTCTTTCTCTCTTACTCACAGACACACCACACAAACATACAAACACACAAGACAAAACAAAAATTAGATTTGAGAAATAATTTAGTGGCTATCGATATGAGTATGGAAAACAAAAGGAATACAAGTATATTTAAATACCATACAATATAAATTCTTGCTTTATTATAATTGTCTTCACTTTGAGAGACGTACAAACGCAAATACAACCGCGGACCTGGTACTTGAGTATGGTACTTTATTTTCGGTGGTTCGAGTCTATTCGGTTGAAAGTGAGTACCAACCAAGTGATGGTACAGTTCTCTCTCTTTCATCTGTCTTTACGTTCTGAGTTCAAATTCCGCCGAGGTCGACTTTGCCTTTCATCCCTCGGGATCGATAAATTAAGTACCAGTTGCGTTCTGGGATCGATAAATTAAGTACCAGTTGCGTTCTGGGATCGATCTAATCGACTGGCCCCCTCTCCCCAAAATTTCGGGCCTTGTGTCTAGAGTAGAAAAGGTTTAGTCCTCTCTCTCTCTCCCTTTCTCCTCACACCCCCGTGTGTTTCGTTACGCCAAGGCTGACCGGGCGTGAGGCTTTCTATATTTGCCAGCGATTATATAGATACCTAAATCAATTAGTGAATGCAATGTATATGCTACCGGATCATACTCGCTTGCCATTGGTGGCTAACTACAACATAGCCACCAATCGCAAGCGAGGAATAAAGCTACAGTACAGTCTAAACAATTCGGAGACTGGTAAGAGTTGCTGAACGGAAATGGATTTAGGGATAAATTAACTGTATAAATAATGATAACATGCAAACGCTTGACCCGTGGAAATTCTACAGTTTGAATTAAAAATTAGATTCTCTTAAATTCTTTCTCTTATCTGTTGGAAAATTTCATTTCGTTTTCTTTCTTTCTTTTTTTTTTTTCTTTTCATTCATATTTCCTCTTCTCCGTCGTCGCTCTCTTAGTTGCTTTAATGATTCCTCTCTCGCTTCTTGTCTTACCCGTTCTTTACTCGTGCCGTGTTCTCTCTTTTGTTAATTGAGGTTGTCCATCGCAGTTTCAATTTTATAAAACTAAAGAATATGAAGCTTAATCTTCGCTGTCAAACGGATGGTAATTACTTGCATGAAAGCACATGCGTGAAATGATTAAGGTGTTCTTCTTTTTAATTAGTTCAATAAGAAAGAAAGAAAAAAAAAAACGAACATTTTTCGCCGTTGCCTCGTTACCACTACAAACGTCACTTCCATTAACCCTACTTATACAACCCTAACACTTTAGCAACAGGCTACAACAGATTTTAGCACATTTAATGTTTGTGCGTGTGTGTGTGAGTATATCAGTTGTTAGCTCGTGTGTCATTAAATGTCTTCATAATGTTCCTTATTCCTCTTCTTTTTGACCGTTACCACTTCCATCTACCGAACATTCATCTCCTCCTTTCTCTCTCTACTCATCTTGCATAACACCACTTCTTACAACTGAAATCTTTCATCTGAGCGTCACGGCCGTTCGTAGGTAGCAACGTATTTAATACTCGAGACAATCACATTCGATAAAACAGAAAACGCAAAGTCGTTTGATTTAATGTCCCATTCAGTCTCAATTGAAGTATACGTGTGCTCAAAATTACTTGAACACCTTCCGCCGAGTCATAATATTAAAAAATATTTTATAGGACTTAAACTTCATCGGTGAACATAATCTTGCTACAGAGAGGAAATATCAGCAAAACTGTTGACTGGTTCCATCTCTTCCTTCCTACTCATAAAGCGTAACATCTTAATCCAGGAAATAGTCCATTAAATAATTCAAGTCTTTCTTCAGATTTATTTGTAGCGGATAATTCAGTTTCTAAAGACTAGATCATGTTAACTGACATACACACACACACACACACACACATATATATATATATATATATATATATATATATATATATATATATATATATATATATATGTGCACACACACATACATATATATATATATATATACACATAAATATATGCATATATATTTATACATGTATGCACTATATATATATACACATATATACATTCTTTGTATACACACATATATGTATATATACATATATATATATATATATATATACACATATATACATTATATGTATACACACATATATGTATATATATATATATATATATATATATATATATATATATACACATATATACATTATATGTATACACACATATATGTATATATACCTAAATATATGCATATATATATATATACAGATATACACTATATATATATATATATACATATATACACTCGACAGTTAATCCCGTAGTTTCCTCACAAACTTGCAACTCGTTTAGTCGAAGAGAGAAAATCGTGAGATGCAAATTGTATAACAAAGCATTTTCTATCACATTCTATCATCCCAATTTTCAAAAAAGTAATGTCTCTTGCAATAAACTATCGTCTGATCTCAGTGTACTTATCATTAATGTATTTAAGAGCGTGTTGAGATTAAGAATGAATGATTTTTGAACTGCAACAATTTCAGACATTTTAAGCTGTGGAGGAAGGCTCAAACATAGATATCATATACCTTCAGCAATGTCGATTACATCATTTTGTTAAAATTGCTCAATATTAGTGGCCGTGAAAAACCGCTGGACTGAAGCATTTCCTAGTAAGCAAAATGTCAACACAGTTCTATGAAACACAGGAAAGTCCCCGGTGATAACATCACAGGTTATAGTATTTCATCTCACTTCAAAAATTACGTAAATAACATCACATATGCCGTGAAATGCATCAAAATAAAGATATTCATACACGACTTTAATTTTCAGAAGGTTATCATTTGAGTAACAAATAGAATAGAACTTTAATGGGCAAAAAACAGTGGGTGGCAGAGAGAGAAAGAAAAACAATATCCTGCTAAACAGGGAAATATTTGGAAAAAGAGATTCTTCCTGAGCAATGATATACACTTCCGTCGATAGAATCTCTCATCGCATCTGACGGAATAAAAAACAAGAATAATATAGGCACAGGAGTGGCTGTGTGGTAAGTAGCTTGTACTTAATTTATCGATCCCGAAAGGATGAAAGGCAAAGTCGACTGTGGTGGAATTTGAACTCAGAACGTAACGGCAGGCGAAATACCGCTAAGTATTTCGCCCAGCGTACTAACGTTTCTGCCAGCTCACCGCCTTCAAAATCTTCCATTTCTAAGAATCGACAGATGGAATGACGCCTTGTGCATTTATAAGAAGTTCGAAACCAAGGTGGCAATTTATGTTGCTGTAAAAGCTTTCAGTTATGTACTTGATTGTTTAACGGTCGCTCTGGGCCCAGTTTTCACAATGATGGTAAAGAATAATGGTTTGATTTTGAAGACTTAGGTACGGTTTCTAATTCATAGGAACCTTCTGTTGAATGGTTTGTTTAGCCTCAAGACTTTAATAGGTTTGTCCCTTTTGTCTGATGAAGATTTTTGGCGGTTAACGCTGGGAGATGGGTTGCATTTATATATTTTATACTTATTTTCATTACCACGTTATTGTTTTTCAATTTCCATTTTGTAGCTTTTAAATAATGATTAATATGTTCTTGGTTCACGTACGTTTTCAGTTTTAAAAAAAAATGTCCTGACAATTTCGGATGGAAGGAATTACAATTAATGTTCTCCGTGTATCCGTAGATTCTGAACTAAGGGTAAAGATGCATATTGCATTTAGGATCAGGACAATCTTCATCCTTTATGCTGGAAGGAATATTTGACTTCCTTTCATATCAAAGGGATTAGAAAGAGAGTTTAACGTCATACAAATCTATTACCGTTATCACCACCATCTCTCTTTTCTTTCAGATTTTATTTCTGTCTATGAGTATTTCTCAGTGACGGTCTCTCTCTTTTCCTAATATCTCGGAGAGAGAAAGAGAGTGAGAGAAAGAGAGAGAGAGAGAGAAAGAGAGAGGGGGGAGAGAGATTATTGTTACTATTCTATTTCACTTTTCTATCTTTCTTATTCTCGGAATATTATGACTTTTTAACATTTCACATGAACACACATACACATACAAATATACAAGTATACTCATGCTGATATGCATACTTGTATGCATATGTATGCACATATATAAGTATCGACACACACATATACAGCATAAACAAGAATTCATAAGCTGAGAAGAACTTGTCTAAAGGCAATAGCTGTAAGTTATGCGTAGTATCTTCAGATGCTAGTAACTGATATAAGAATTGTCCTGTATATCACTGTCATGCAACGGTAGAATCCTCTGAGAGAGCAGGTGGTTTGAGAATGAAAATTGCATGTGATTGTCTCGGATAAAAGCAGTACAGGTGCTTTTTTTCTTTTTTCAGTTGAAGCGTGCGTAATTGGTTGCGATATTGTCTAAACTAGAATACTCACCTTAACATTTTGTGCATTAAAAGATTAGGGAAATTCGCGGAGACGAACGGGTTTTTCTTTTCCCCAGCAAGCATTGTATATCCTACAGGTGTTCGTTGGCAACTGCTTAAGCAGACGTTAATAGCTACAGTTACAGCGGTCTCAGACGGTATCTAATGGGCATGGACACCACTAATTCCTTCAGAAGATCTAACAAGTGAAATGCTTACATACATATGTATTCACATATATAGGGATATATTTATACACACAGATATGCGTGTATGCACACACGTATGTATGCGTGTATTTCAATTGCTAGATCTTATATATTTCTAAGTATGTATATATATATATATATATATATATATATATATATATATATATATATATATATATATATATATATATATATATATATATATATATATATATATATATATATATATATATATATATATATATATGCGCATAGGTATGAAAAATAAGTATATGCATATTGATAGACATGTATCTATATATGTACGTATTTATATACCTACGTATATACTCACACATATATACGTATATATATATATATATACATATAGACATGAAATGTATGTGTGTTTATGCGTGTGTGCGCGCGTGCATATCCCTATATATACATTACATAGGAGCACTCCGTCGGTTACGCCGACGAGGATCACAGCAGATAAGATCAACGGATCAGCTTGCTCGTGGAATTAATGTGCAAGTGGCTGAACCACTCCACAGACTAGTGTACCCTTAACGTAGTTCTCAGGGAGAATCAGCGTGACACAGAGTGTAACAAGGCTGGCCCTTTGAAATACAGGTACTACTCGTTTTTGCCAGCTGAATGGACTGGAGCAACATCAAATAAAGTGTCTTGCTCAAGGACACAACGCGTCGCCGGGAATTGAAATCACGACCTCACGACCGTGAGTTGAATGCCCTAACCACTAAGCCACGCGTCTTCACTACACATTATATATTAGCATGTAAATTATGTATGCATTTGAGTGCCAATACATATATATATATATATATATAATTATCTGTCTATCTATCTATATGTACGCATTCGTGTTCGTGTGTGTGTTTTGTATGTGGGTGTGTGGTGCGTTTGTGAAGACTGGTGGCTAGGTAGAATACTATAGCACATAAATAGAATGATACATTCCTCAACCGTAATCTTCATTCGTAATTTTTATACTTTATATTATTAGTGTTTGATACTCGTGTGTAAAAGTGCGTGATTATAGAAACGTGACGTTACTGCATACTGTTGATGACGACGATTATGGTGGTCGTCGTCGTCATCAAGACGCTGGCGGCGTTTGTGGTGGTAATGCTGGTATTAATAGTTGATAATAATTGACTTTAGTTTATGAAACCCGATAATTTAACAGGAGACGAAACGGTAAGGTATTACTTTTCTCCGGGCTATTAATGATTAAATGAAACCGTTTCTTGTGTAATACTAAAATATGTCGTTGAAATATTTTTTAAAAATCCACATGAATACAGCTGTGTGTATATATATATATATATATATATATATATATATATATATATATATATATATATATATATTATTTTGTTTAAAATACACGATCATACAAAAAAAAACCTTTTTTGTATTTATTTTTACTCGCATATATATATATATATATATATATATATATATATATATATATATATATATATATATATATATATAATGTATGTATGTATGTATGTATATACGCTAATGTATTTTCACACTCACGCGTTAGCATGCATGCATGCATGCTGACGCAATACGCCTCGCTGCAATCATTATCAACAACAGGAAATCCTCAACGTGAGCGGCTAAGAAACACCCCACTATATTATATTTATAGAACAGCCGTTTTCACCACGTGTACAAGTACGTCACAAAAGCCCATAACGTCAGCCCACGCAAGTTTGACGTCACAGCTGTGAACGGTGAAGAAGACAGTTGCAGTGGGCGAGAAATTTATGTATCTAGAATCATAAAAAGAGGGATACCCCACATGAATTTATAACGTAGCCTCCTCCCCACCGCAACTGCCACAATTCTGAACAATAATCGATTATTTTAATCGGTATTTATTATGCTTAAGTTAGAAGAATAAAAATAATAAAATAAAATAGATAAATAAATAAATATAACGGCTGTTACAATACTATTAATCGTAGAATAATGATGAAGGTAAAATAATGAGACTAAGGTGTGTCGATTTAATCAACCCCCATCGCCATAGCAAGCTAATTCTTAATTATTTTCATTGTCTATGAAAGGACGCGCGGTAGGTAGGACTAAAGGCAGAATAGCAATATTGGTCCCTATTATTGAACCCCATTGCGATACATCCTAAGAAATTATAACTGTTCGATCTATTTACTGAAGAGTGTAAATAAGAGGTGATATCGATAATTATTTTCTAACGTTGGTATCAAGCTGAAAAACATGAGAAAGAAAGTGGGAAGGTAGGCGGTTTATGTGACGGTGGGGGTTGTTGACTGAATTGGCCTCAGTACTACTACTAATAATAATAATTTATTCGCTTTCTCTTTTATCGTCAAATTCTCATACGTTATCAACATCCTATGTAGGAGGAACACAAACAAGTACATGCGACTCGTGATGGCTGAAACGAATTAAAGAAAATTATTAGAATTTTAAAGAATCAAACAAAATAAAAAACAAGAAAACATCAAAATAGCTTTTATTTATTTATTTTGGTTGTTTATTTCGCAATCTTACATGTTATGTTGTACACTTAACTGTTGAATGTATTGCGCTGTAAAAGAGAGAAGGAAGAAATACATTCACCGATGCTAATGAAGCAGCGATAGCACTGGTTCTGAGTTGGCAGGAATGTGAAAGAAAACTTCCCTTTCGACGTTAAAGCAATTTTCATTTTGGATTTAACTTGCGAATCAAGTCGGCTCTCTATCATTTGCACCAATTTCATGTTTGTAAAAAAAGCAATGGGAACGATAATAAATGGTGAATTTGTAGTGATTGCGCCATCCTGATATCCTTGTTATTATTATCAACCCCAGCAGAATTATTCCCATAGATGCATTATGTTTGTCTATGTACACCGTGGCTATCAAAGCATACAAGTATATCATGTGTGTGTGTGTGTTTGTGTGTGTGTCTGTGCGCGCGCGCGCATATATATAAATGTATATGCGTGTATATATATATATATATATATATATATATATGTATGTATATGTGCGTATATATATGTATGTCTGTATATGTGCGTGTATATATGCATGTATATGTGCGTATATATATACATGCGTATATATATATATATATATATATATATATATATATATATATATATATGTATACATGAGTATATATATGTGTGTGTATACACACACACACACACACACACAAACTTCTTACTAGTTCAAATATGTTTGAAGCATATTCGAACACATAAGACCATTCACTGTATTTTGTCATGGAGAAATTTTCTCGCTGTAGTCAGACAGGTGTAAACACACCGAATCACATACATTATATATATATATATATATATATATATATATATATATATATATATATATATATATATATACTCACACTCATTGTGAGTTAGTCTTACGTGTGTGAATGCATTAGTTCAGTTATTTCTGTGACTAATTTTTTTTATTATTATCATTGTCATCTTCTATAACGCACACCTTTGACTCGTCTGATCTGTGCAGAATTTCTTCATCCACCCACATTATTTCATTTGTATCAGCATCCACGTCACCATTCCTAGCTTAATTTGCGTCAACCTACGCTTAATTCTTCAGCTGATACCTGACAATGGAAGCAAATTCTTTGCAGTTCTCATCTCAGTTCGAAATTAATATATGTATGTATGTATGTATGTATGTATGAGTACAAACATATATACAAACACACACATATTTTATATAGCACATATATATATATACACACATATATTTACGTATATAAATATGTGTATATGTATATATGTAGGTATGTGTGTGTGTGTGTATACGTTTGGCATCTGAAGAGGCTACATTTTCAGATTTCCGAGATCTACTACCGGAAGAAATCGGTTCCATCGACTGTCTAAAGGTTTTGGTAACGAATGCCACTCTGAAGAGCTGTTATGACTTGGGAAAATATAATTAGAAATACAAATGTCTATTGAACTGTGTACTTGTGCATCAACAGGTAAATGTACCTGTATTATGATAATGATATTTATATGCAGTCCTAGATTTAGCATTTTTACTTATCTACATAGCCGCACATTCACATACATATATAAATACGAATGTGCGTGCATATATGTAGACGCACACACACACACACACACTATATATATATATATATATATATATATATATATACGTATGTGTGGGTACATATGTGCATATATATATATATGTATGTATCATTATATATACATATATATATATATAATATATACTTTTGTTATTTACACCACCTGTCCTCGTCTGTTGTTAATTTTGTATATTCTCCCATATATATGTATGTATATATCATTTTATATATATATATATATATATATATATATATACATATATATATATATGTATGTATATATCATTATATATATATATATATATATATATATATATATATATATATATATATATATATAAACATGCACCAAGTTAAAGAAGGTATAATATCCCCTGTCCGTAAAAGATGAATCAGAGCAGTTACGAAGTATTGCAGATCTCTATCTCTGACCTCACACATTAGCAAAATCATAGAACGCCTTGCCAATAACAAGTTGTTCACATTCCTAGAAGAAAACGGCTTGCTCACAAGCACATACCACTACTTCTAGTGCTGCTTCATGCATCTACAATAGAATTACGACTGGGTAATGAAACGCCAGTTGAATTATTGAAATTGGCCACCAAATGATTTTGTCAGACACAACTTTACCTCCGCCAATTGGGAAACTAAGGGATTGACTGCATTTCTTTCTCAGAGAGCGTCAGATAGTTGTAGCTAACGGTGCTCTTCTCTGAGTAGGCTTCTATTTGTAATTTGTCATTCAGGGAACTGTAGTTGGTTGTTGTCTTAGAATGACCTCAGTTACATTATCAGCCACTCTCAGTGGCTACGCTAACAATACAGAAGCTTCTCAAGCAATCAAGAAATCTGGTGGTATGAATGTAATATACAAGTGGGCTGAAGAAACCAACATGCAATTCAATGCTGAAAAATTTCAAGCGCTCCGCTATTGACCCACATAATGCAATCATATTACACAGTACCAGAAGATTTTGCAATACCGGAGTCTCTGTCAATGCATGATCTGGAAATTTAGATGAGTAATAATGCATCGTTCTGTGAGCATATTACTAAAATGGCAACAATGTGCATGCAACTGACTTGTTGGATTCTGTGATCACTCAGAACAAGACGAAAGGTAGCCATGTTGCTTTTATGGAGAACATTTGTTCTCACTCGCTTGGAATTTGCATCGCGTCAAACTAACAGCGAAGCCCGAGGCAACCCAACGCTATTACACCAAGAAAGGTGCTCCAATGCAACAGATGATCCACAGGGAAAGGCTAAAAAAAAAAAACTGATACTCTTCTATCCAAAGTGAAGAAGCTTAAGATAGTCAGTGATTTTATATATATATATATATATATATATATATATATATATATATATATATATATATATATAAGAAAACAAAACATGGGACAAGAACTTAACAAGCGACAACAAAACATCCGGGCAGTTAGACGATACAAACAAGGGCAGGTCATTCAGAGTTTTCTATCTTCAGTCGAGTTCCAGATTTTCTCAGCAGTTTCGGCCGGTTACACTCGAGACTGTTTCAATCTGGCCGGCCCCAAGAAAATCTAAGCTAAGAGCACTAGATTCCTTGGAAGAAAGCAAGCGAATATACACGAAAACGAAGACGGGAAAAAAAAACGAGAAATGGCACATAAATATAAATAACAGGACATTAACAACAGGTGTCTTTCGACTAAAAACGAATTAAATTAAACTGGCGTGTGTGGAAGTGATATATATCCTTTAAGTTCGTTTGTGGGGAAACGTTTTTGAGTATTGATATAAAAACTATTTTATTATGTCGGCTACAGCCTAATGATACCAACTGGCAATAGCAGTTTTATGGGGTTGTGCCGATACAATATAAGATGAATATAGTAGTAGTAATAGTAGTAATAATAATAATAATAATAGCTTGATGATATGAACGCATGGGCTATGATCCACCCGATGTCCATGGATACTACGGATTGTATTGTAATCATCCCAAGAATACGGACTATGATCGTAAGAAACATGAGATTTGTGGAAACGCGCGTAGAGACGCATTAAAATATTTATGAATTCCATTCATGGATTATTATTATCATTACTCTGTGTGTGTGTGTGTGTGTGTGTGTGTGTGTGCATATATCGGAAAGATCCTGTGGGGAGTAGTTTCGTGATTAAAAGAATGATTGTAAGCTATACTAACACCCGAATAAGACATCACTGCAAAGTACTAAAGATCCGACTTTTCCATCCAGAGTAAAGACTCAATCCTATAACAGCTTTGGGTTCAAGGGCCCAATTTTTTCAATGAATTTCAGATTTGAAATGCGTATATATATATATATATATATATATATATATACTTAAATGAATGAAAAAACATTAGACACCATATCATGGTAACATTGAGGGTGAAGTTGCTAGGTTCTCTCATTCACTTACAGCAAGATAGAGCGAGAGTTGTAGAAGAAAAAAAAAATGAAAATGACTAATAATCGGTACCCCATGTCGATGAAAGGTCGGTACCCATTTATGGGGTACCCCGGAATGGCTACAGCTTCTAGTTGAAATTAAGTGTGTGTATGTGTGTGTGTGTGTATGTGCATGTAAGTGTATGTATACGTAAATATATATGGTGGTCGCCATATACACGTGTGATCGTATATGCGTGTGTATCCGTACGTATATGTATAGCTAAATGTGTATAACCGTATCTTTATACATATAGCTGTATCTATGTAGGTGGATAGATTTACAAACACACACATATATATGTGTATGTGCGTATATGCATAAATGAAATTTGAGTTTATTATTAGTATAAGTAAATTCAAAGGAAAATTACCTAATTATTCCATAGTAAAATTATTGATCTTTTATTTATTGATCTGGATACTTTTTTTTTAAACTTTGTTTATTCCTTTATTTTCAACTTTGATTTGCTTTTTTTTTTTTTTGTCTTTCTTTTAACTGTCTGCCAGTAGCTTCTGGTTCGCCATCTGAATCAGACGCTACAGTGCAGCTGTCATAACGACCCAGAACCCACCTTTCGCTATACTACTACTATTACTACTACTACTACTACTACTACATTCCGTTATACAACAGTTATTTGTTTCTATATTATTAGATACCCTAAATCTACTGCTGTTATCGACGCTTTCTAGTAGTCATAGTAGTAACATTATCACCACCATCCATTTTTACTACTGCTATAACTGTTGATTACCGCTGCCATAATGTGTGTAGTTCCCCTTCCAACTATTTCTGTTCTATTCTATTCTATTTACTCTTTTACTCTTTTACTTGTTTCAGTCATTTGACTGCGGCCATGCTGGAGCACCGCCTTTAGTCGAGCAAATCAACCCCAGAACTTATTCCTTGTAAGCCTAGTCCTTATTCTATCGGTCTATTTGCCGAATCGCTAAGTTACGGGGACGTAAACACACCACCATCGGTTGCCAAGCGATGGTGGGGCGACAAACACAGACACACAAGCACACACACATACATATATATATACATACATATATACGACGGGCTTATTTCAGTTTCTGTCTACCAAATCCACTCACACGGCTTTGGTCGGTCCGAGGCTATAGTAGAAGACACTTGCCCAAAGTGCCACGCAGTGGGAATGAACCCGAAACCATGTGGTTGATAAGCAAGCTACTTACCACACAGCCACTCAAAATTCTTTTTGTAACCTATGTCTGTTCAAGTCAACGACTAAACTCCTATACGGTTAATGAAACTGCATGCAATAGCAGCTAAATTTCCTTCAAATCACCATAATTATTGGATGATACCGTTCTCGATATATTTCTTAAAAATACAGGTTGAATACCTTTGATGTTAATTCTGCTTAATTAGAAAAGGCGGACCTAACTTAATCAACAGCTTTTAGATTTTAAAAAAAAACCTATTCATCTGCTTGCCTTGTGCGTACCTACCCACCTACCTATCAGTCAGTGGAGGCGCAATGGCCCAGTGGTTAGGGCAGCGAACTCGCGGTCATAGGATCGCGGTTTCGATTCCCAGACCGGGTGTCGTGAGTGTTTATTGAGCGAAAACACCTAAAGCTCTACGAGGCTCCGGCAGGGGATGGTGGCGAACCCTGCTGTACTCTTTCACCACAACTTTCTCTCACTCTTACTTCCTGTTTTTGTCGTGCCTGTAAGTCAAAGGGTCAGCCTTGTCACACTGTTTCACGCTGAATATCCCCGAGAACTACGTTAAGGGTACACGTGTGTGTGGAATGCTCAGCCACTTGCACGTTAATTTCACGAGCAGGCTGTTCCGTTGATCGAATCAACTGGAACCCTCGACGTCGTCAGCGACGGAGTGCCAACAACAACCTACCAGTCTATCTATCTATATTTCACTGCTGATCATTAACTACTTGTGATTTTTAAATTTGGGGATGGTCATATTTTTACTGATTAACCACACACACTATATAATTGGTCTTCACTTCAGCTTTATTATTATTATTACTTTAGTGTCCTTTGTCTGAAATCTCCCGTCACACATCCTGTGACCTCTTCAAAAGCTATCCATCCGACGTGTCACCTCCTAGGTTTCCATTTCTACACAGCCCTTTACAAGTACCGGAAAAACACCTTTAAGAAACTTGATATTTTCCTTGAAACTTAAACATATCAATAACAACAACAAAGATGAAATACGGGTACATCAATAATGTCCTTGTTTGTATTATCGCTTGAGATACTGTTGCAGCGAAAATTTCTGTTTCCAGCCGACAGGGTCAATGATGAGACCTCGATTACCAATTGGAATTGGTTAATTGGGTTGATTATGTTCGGAATATCAATGACATGACTAGAATTAAACATGCACACAACAAACAGAAAGAAATAGCGTCCACGCATACGTGTGTGTGTGTGTGTGTGTGTGTGTGTGTGTGTGTGTGTGTGTGTGTGTGTGCGTGTGTGTGCGTGTGTGTGCGTGTGTGTGCGTGTGTGTGCGTGTGTGTGCGTGTGTGTGTGTGTGTGTGTGTGTGTGTGTCGTTTGGGGATGAGGATACATTTCGATCAACTGAATTACCAGATCCTGAATGAACGTGCAAGTGAGTGAGCATTCCACAAACACGTGTATCTTAAACGTAACTCTCACACAGAACCATTGTGATCAGAGTTGGATTGAGACCCATCGAGGCCCTAGGCACGTAAATGATTTTGGTGCCCCCATAAAAGATTATGTAATTCAAAATATAAACAATAACAAACCATAAAATAAATTTATATTTTTCAAAACGAAACAAAGCAGTAAGAGGAAAAATAATGTTTATTTTTGTGTACTTCTACTTTATTTATCTCTGAAAAGCTTCCTCCTGCTTTTTTGAATTGCAAAGTCTTTGATCAGATCCTCAAAATTAATCTCAAGTAACATAGTGCAGCTATACTAAGTAGAGATAAAAGGCATCCCGAATATCATTTTAGCAAGTTTAAAGTGATTTCTTTTGTGCTGTAAACCATTTACCAATTCTGTGCTGCCCCCTCCTTCCCTTGATGCCCTAAGCACGTGCTTATTTTGCTTAATGGTTAATCCAGCGCCGATTGTGATAGTGTGGTGTGACAAGACTGGACATTTGGATTATAGGTACCGTCCACCCGACAGACTTCTGTGCTATTTCCGTCAACCCAATACCATTCATGTGAAGATCGAATCGGGGTTATAGAAAATGACGTTTGTCCATGAGGCCACACAATTAGAGTCGAATTTATTAATTATTCGACCGTACCGTGCCTAGTTTGTGTGTGTGTTCATGTATGTGTGTACATGTATGCATTAGGCACACATACACACAGATATGCATGTATGTATGATGCGTTAGTGTATTATAAGGAACAAGTTTAAATTGCGTGTATGGTTTCAGTGCTGTTAAATGTGGTTTATAATTGACTTAACAAACAAGATATCACAAAATATCAGAATAATGTCACAGTCAATAGATATTGTGTTTGCTTCTTTGAGGTTTTAATATTTAACTGAGTTGATAAGTGGGGTTACTGATATGACTGGTTGATTAATCGATTGATTGAGAGGAAAACATACAGACGGATTAATGAATAAATAGGAAATTAATTTTAATCCAAATGACAAATAAATGATTAAGGATAGGGTCTCTAAGAGAAATTTTACAAAAGTGGAACAAGACTGGTTTTAAGCTCTATAAGAAAGCCGGATTCTTTCAAACTTCTGGGGCTTGTGAGATATTTACAGGTCTTTCTTTGGCTGTCCAGGCTTCGCACCGATGTACCGACTGAAATCATTCCAGTCTTTTATGAGACTGTACTTAGAAATAAGGGTAGACTGTGCCTTATTACTGTTATTAACGTATGAGCAGTTCCGAATTTAAAATCGATCGTCAGAAGTGTTGAATGCGTTTTCTATTATCACATCGATGACCTGACAAATCGAGAAGCCAAACATTGTAACTTTCCGGGGAAAGCGAGACATATCAGTTTCTTAATGAAGTGATCTTCTGTCGTGACAGGTGGTTAAAAGCGTCCGTGTTTTACATTAAGATCTGTATATCTATGCTTCTTTCGCATGTTAGTGTCTTGCAACACTGCATTGAATGGGGTAGCTTGTAAACATTTTCCGAGAGCCTGTGATGAAGTTGTTGTTTTTAGCTCTTTTGAATCTTACTTGACATTTTCCTTTTATCGTTCTCCAAGGGAAAAGGCAATGACCTCCGACATTGATGAAAGTGGGAGAAGGAGGTATGCTCAAACCTGAGACCTGATCTGAATGTTTGCAAGCGAGCAAACGCTGCCAAAAGCACCCAAATTACAAGTTGGTGGTGTTAAACTATGCGACGAATTAAGTCTGATACCCAAGTTGATCATAGTAGGATTTTAACTCAGAAAGCAGAGCCAAAACTAATACCGCGTTGTGTTCGGTCTGATGCTTATAATTCCATCAATCCACTGCTATGGATTAACACTGTTTTTACTAACCCCAAAAGAAGAGCTATGATTTAAACCTCGGCCAGATTCGATTTCAGAGTCAGTCAGAGTCGGAACTAAGTTTGTAAATAACTAAGTTTTTCAGACACACTGAGCAAACGCTATCAGGCGAACCAGTCACTGAACAGATTAGATAGTCCGAGAGAGCACTTTTGTTTTTAGAGGTGGCGATGCGTGACAAATATTGTTCTGATGCGTGGCAAATATTGTCTAAACGGTGTGACCTCGCCTCATGATTCTCGAAGACCAAATCTTCTGATACAGTAAGAGCAAGTGAACTGCTTTCATCCAGAATATACTTCTCTTCAACGACGTCTCGATACAATTTCCTCTACCACACTTATCCAATTCAGACAATTCCAGGCCTTTGATTCTCATGTCTCCAAATATGTGTGAATCTCTTGATTTTTTTTTCTTTTACCCTTGCTAAGTGATTAGAGGCCTAGCTTCTCTTCTAGACACTTGGTATTATTCTGTAGTATTTAACAGTCAATCATGCATATCTCTCAGCTTTTATTCTTTTACAACACTCTTTCAACAACACCATATCATCTTCCCTCTGACTGGGACCTTGCTCTAGCCACAGGTATGGACAACAGCCCTCAATATGTCGAGGTCAACTTAACTGTGACACATCAACTTTATTGAAGACAATTATAAACTTAAATTAAGATTTTACCTTAAGAAATTATTTCACTGTTTGTCAAAAAAGTTAATTTTATGCTATTAAAAGTAATAAATGTAAATAAGATTTACAAATAACAAACGAACTTACCTTGAGGTATAGATCGACTATTCATCATCAACAAATACTAGATACCAGTACGAGACAGATTCCACTAAATAAACAGCTACTTACGTACAAATAAACAAATTCCCAAAATTTTAAGTCTTTCGAATTTACCTTTGTTTTAACAAAATTACAAATCTAATATGAACAAATAAAGATAATATAGATATTAAAAACTTCAAATTGCAACTAAATAATTTATAATACCAAATTCGAAAATACATTTACTAACAACTATGATATTAAATTGACAAGACATTACTGTTGCTCACTCCTTCACACACATACAATCATGCGTACGTATTAATACTCTGACTCGCACGCAAGTAAACAATCCATTTCTTTATTTTTAGCTATTCTGACAGCCTTGAATCTTTAACACAATCCATGTTCATACTGCCACATGATTTGTTCACTGGATTAGAATAATCTTGAGTTTTGGCAGTTATCGTCCATACTGTCACATGCCCCCATAGATATAGTTTGATTTTCCCTTCAGCTATGTTTATTTTATTGCCCTTTTCGATTATCTGATTTGACATAGTTGAGGGATCTCTACTTCGCACACAATTGACTTTAAGCCGCATGCCTGGATCAGAGAGACAAGTGTCAGCATTTCTGTATGAGCAATTGTCATGTTTAATAAAAGATTACTTGAGATTAGGATCTTCATGTTGCTGATTTTCAAGGAAAAGCTGTTGATCATTGCCATTAACTGGGAAATGTTTATGCAAGAGAGCCAAGAATTTTTGAACTACAGAAAATTGAGATGGAGAGAAACGTTCATTCAAATTTTATGTTCTAATGGGCAAAAACTGTCTTTTTGTGCTTCTCGGAACACGATGCCCGTGGTGTGCACAAATTCCAGAGCTAGGTGGTTGATGAGGTGACTAGATGTGTTGAAATTGTGGACCCTGTGTGAACTTGGAACCAAATAGCGAATACTGTAGAAACGCTCACGAAAATCACTTAGGTGAACGCTTGTTTCACCCAAAATTTTCGGGTTTGTTACATATAATTTTGGCGAGTATGCAATCGGTGATTTCTGTAGCGTTACTGATGTAAGAACACCTACAGAAAATGCGGCAAGCGCACTTGAAAGTACTTGGTTTAGCGTAGTTGGAGAGAAGGGAGTTTTAAATTGAAAGGTAGAGGATGCCTTGTCTCTTTTAAAATGGAGCGTTCGGTGCAGGAAGACTGGGATGGTAAAAGGATTAAAGTGAAGAACTTGGAAGTTGCAGAGGAGTGTATGCTTCAATGAAATTTTGGCTGGCCCCTAGGTGAGAGTAGGTTTGTTTTGTTGGTGTGTGCAAGATACACAAAGTATCAGCACGCAGAAAGAGATCCAAAGACTACGGCTTCTGTCTCACTGAGAGACTCCACATCATTCATCGGTGTACTCCGATTTTAAACATATCTGAACTCCTCTCAACTTGCCGCCTCATACCAAAGTTAGATAGAATATCGATAGGGTTAATTGCTTACACACACACGTGTGTGTGTGTGTGTGTGTGTGTGTGTGTGTGTGTGTGTGTGTAAAAATTGTGGTTTCTTTGGTTTCTTTGTTTGTTTCCAAACAACACTTATTTTAATGCTGTTGATACCGCCGGACTGAATGGTGCTGCCCAGGTGCCAAAACCATAATGATATCCGTGGGGGCAGCTGATGATGGAGGTATGGTGGATTGTTGATATGGCTGTGGAATAGTATTACAACACATCCTTTTGATATATATGAATATAAAACGTGTCATTCTTTCTGATCGAGTTTACTTTTGTTAAAAGAAAT
>NC_142935.1:19488360-19498360 GCF_046866305.1 Octopus bimaculoides
AATCGACTCGTCCTCCTCCCCAAAATTTCGGGTCTTGTGTCTTTAGTAGAAAGGATTACTGTTATTATTACTATTATGAAAGGGGCGAGTGGGTTGAATCATTAGTGCGTCGGACAAAATGCTCAGCGGCATTCCTTCTAGCTCCATTCTAAGTTCAAATTCCGCCGAGGTCGACTTTGCCTTTCATCCTTTCGGGGTCGATAAAATAAGTACCAGTTGAACACTGGAGTTGACGTAATCGACTCGTCCTCACCTCCCCCAAGCTGCCTTTATAGCCAAAATTTGAAATAATAATAATTATTATTATCAACGTTGTGAAAAAATAATTGGCGGCGACAGTTAAAACGAACAGAGAAAGCCCAAACGTCCACAATTCAAACATACAGCAGACTTTCTCTTCCAACGCATATAGCTCTTCCCTTTTTGTTACATCACGGTTGATGAAGCTTCCTCAGCTATACAGAATTAGGCTTGTATCCATCTACGTCTGATTGCGCAAGTTTCGCATGTGTATTAATTTTAAGATAAAGCAGACGAAAGTTTTTTGAGTAACAAAAAAGTAACAATAATAATAAAAATAACTGAATAAATAAATAGATAAATAAAAAGGTGTGGAATAATTTCTTCAAATTAATAAATAAAACTGAACTGTCGTAGATATGTGCATGTTATGATTTAACTGTTGAACAAATAAAATATATCTTGTCATGTTTGTTGTGGATCGGTTCAAACGATTTAGTCTAGGACGTATTTGTGTATGCTGCTGCAGTTGTGCTATATATATATACACATACATATACACAGTGTGTACGTGTGGGGGATATATTGTGTATAATCCATTTGTATAAAATGATTTTTGTGGAGAATGTACGAATGTTACGTCTATTGTATATATACTTACAGTATTTCAGAAATATATATCCACCTACATTTTTTCTTCTCAAAGAATTGTTTTGCGTTACACGTTGATGTTCTTCACAAACATACAAATTATATTATATAGAAACGTACTCAAACCTTTAGAAACATTCAACTACACAGAGAAACGCGTATATAGATACAAAAAAAGTATACAGATCGATAGATAGATATAGCAGTAAGAGAGAAAGACAGAGAGAAGGAGAAAGAGTGACAGAAAGAAAGCGCACGCAATGAGAGGTTTAAAGAAGTTACCTGTCTTAAGAACTTACCGCTTGTTTCTCTTTCTCTCTTTTCATTTCATCTACGAGAAAAATTTCTCCCTTTTTTTTTTTCAACAAAGAATTGTAGCTAACTATTCAACGATTAGGAAGGTAAACAGGGAAAGGATTATTGCGCGATATATATATATAGATAGATAGATAGATAGATGTATATATATATATATATATCATATAGCTGAACGGTTAAGAAGTTTACTTCGCAGTCGTGTTTGATGCCACGTACGTTCAATTCCTTTGTCTTCTACCAAGTATCTTCGACAATAGCTTCGTGTCGATACACGAATGCAAAACCTGTGAGTGAATCTGAGTAGACGCAAAACTGTGGACGTCCGCTGAATGGACTCTACCTGCAATTCTAAAATGTTCACCCTTCTTGCTTGTCACACACATACACACACAGCTACGCTGGTTTCTATCTGAAGAATACGCCAAGGAGGGTGATAGTGTCTGTGGAAATAACCAGTCGTATTTTGTTATTCAATGAGTAGGTAGGACGTTGATAACCAACAGCACTCGTCGATGCCGATGAGATCCATTCACTCGTACATATATTTATACGAATGCATTACATGTATCTGCTTTCTCTGAAAAACTTGTCACAAGTCAACCCTGAAAGAACAAACCTGTAATCAAAGACATTCTAGTCGTGACCACACTGTCTTTTTTGGTGTATCTAGGATTGCATTATGTTTTTTTAATAATGCTATTTACTTAACTGAGATGTTATGGCGTGATTTGAATAATATTCATTTCCTTTTTCTAGTCGGCCAATTAGCCACGTACAAGATAGTCTGAGTGAGACTTACGTGTGTGTGCGTGTGCACGCGTGCGTATGTGAGACAGAGAAAGAGAAAGAGAGGCAGAGATGAAAATAACAAGCAGCGTATTATTACTTTTATATACCCGCGTGTGTATGTACATTTGTAGGCGTTTTATATCCGTTGCTGAATAAAACTTCGAATTCCTTAAGGCATATATATATATATATATATATATATATATATATATATATATATTATAGCCACGTTAGGGTGCTTAAAGACAAAAAGAAAGAAAGAGTGAAATAAGAATAATAAACTTGGAATGAAACGGAAACAGAAAATAACAATAATAAACCCGAAATCCATAAAACGCATGTTTAAATGATTTTTATGTACCTGTCTAACTATGTTTACACACCGTGTGTTTGTCTGCACGGTAAAACTATTCACCTTCTCTCTACGCCATATGATTGTCAAACGATGCGCGCACATACAGTGGCTGCTATGAACTACATCAATAATTAACTTAGCCACTCACTTCAACGAGAAGCTGTTTGCTGCATCTTCACCTCTTCCTTCCACTTTCGCTCCTTCCCCCTCCCTGTAGTTGTCTATCTATTTATTTATCTATCAATCTATCTATCCATCTTTCTCGCTATCTCACTCTACCCCTCTCTCTATATATATACCTCTATATACATATACCTCTCGTTCTACTTATCTCTCTCCCTATATATCTATCTATCTATCTATCTCGCTATCTCACTCTACCTCACTAACTATCTCTATATACCTCTCGTTCTACTTATCTCTCTATCTATCTATCTACCTATCTCTGCACAAGCCTTTTCTCTTCCCGTCTCTCGTTTATTTTCTTCTTTCCTTCTTAAATTCTTCCTCTTTCATTTTTTATTTCATGTTTTTTTTAGTTTTTTTTTATTTTACAAACACGCTATTCTATCTACCTCTCTGTTTAACTTACCTCCAGATCTCACTCAAACTTTCTTTCTTTCTACTTTCTCCTGTCACGCGCGCTATTGATCTACCTATCTTTCTATTTCTACCACTTATAATCATTTCGTATAAATACACAGACTTACTCTCTCTCTCCCCTCCCTCTCTCTTATTCTGTTTCCGTTTCTTTCTCTCTCCTTCAGTTACTGTCTGTGTTTCTATCACACACTCTCAGAGAGCCTCATTTGTGTGTTAGCCATATCGTCGCATCTGTTTCTCGAAAACATACATTCAAACATACATACACACACAAGCACACATATATATATATATATATATATATATAACTATATACATATATATATATATATATATATATATATATATATATATATATATATATATATATATACACTTACACACACAAACACACACGTACAAACACACTCACAGACACACACTCACATCAGAGGATTATCCAGGGATTTAGCTGCTGACAACAATGGGATCACCACATTTGGATATTTTTGGAACTTAAGGGCTCGTGCCCTGGTGATACATATACGTACTTTACATCAGTATATATATATATATATATATATATATATATATATATATATATATATATATATATATATATATGTATATATATATATTTATATATATATATATATAATGTGGCATTATGGATCATAAGATCCAGGGTGGGTCTTGCTTCTGCTGACATCCCCGATGTTTCTAATAGCAACACTTGCTATTCTAGCAAACGAGTAAGTAAAAATATTTTATATCGTTCTTATCTATATAAATATCCACACACATACACTCATGCATATATATGCATGTGTGTATATATTATTATTAGATTATTTTCTATGCATTATTTTACCCAAACCTCATTCATTTCACACTGTAACGTATTCTTTAACTGTCTTGTTTCACCATCTTTTTCCCTTTTTTTTTGTATGTTTTATAAATTTTTTTTTTCTTGTGATTCATGTTGTTTCTGTTGAATTTTGTTCCTCACACTTTTATGTTTTTCTCTAAAAGAAAGCACAACTTTAATTTTCTTTTTTATTTTATTTTTTCTTCTAATTCATTACTGCTACCCACATCCTATCATCGTTGTCATCCACATCTTCATCATCCTTCATGATTATTCAATTTTCACACAGAACCATATTTACTTTCTCTTTGCCCATATCACTATCAAGTCTATCTGTCACAACCAACACAGTATCACCATCACCATCACCACCATCACTTCTCTAACCAGTTCTTCAATCCCTATCGTCGCCAACCCACATCACCACCATCACCACCACCACCACCACCACCATCACCACGTCGCCACCATTGTCATTATTAGAATCTGAGCTCCTTTAGTAATCATTATCATCGCCAACAATGTTAAGCAAGTCTATATTATTACTGTCATCTGCTACCCACCACAAGAGCAACATTTTTCAAACCTCCTCTCCATCATTATTACTATCATTAATACCATTATTATTATCATCATCATCATCATCGTCATTGCTGTCTGCTTCGACATTATCACCACCAAATCCAATATATCACAATTATCTTTCGTATCAGCATCGTTATCGTCAACATCAACATCCAGATTTCTCTCTTTCTCTCTCTCTCTGTCATCAGTGTCATATGCAATCTCTTGCGATATCTTATTTTTACCAAGTACCTTTATTTTCATTCCTACCACTGTACTTTCATTTTATTCCAAAACACTGCATTCTGCAAGAGAGAGAGAAAGCAATTACAAAGAATGCTTGGCAGTTTCACCTGAAGTATAACACAAATTTCATGCTTCCTGTCAGTGCATTTAAAACAAAAACCATTTTTTTTTTTGATAATATAACTACTACTACTACTACTACTACTATTACTACTACCACAACTACTACCACAACTACTTTGATAATCTAATATTCTTAATAAAGGCATGAGTATCAAATCTTCCCCCTTTCTTCTCTCTCTCTTGAACAGCTTCATAGTTATGGAAAAAATAAATCATTACCACCACCCTCATCATCATCATCATCATCATTGATATCGTCATTATTATTATTATCAATACTAATATATCTATATGCAAACTAATCATAATTATCCCTAGCATCACATTACCATCATCATCATTGACATTGTCATCATCGTCATCATCATCACTGTGTTTACAATGTCCAAGCTGCACTGGCGAAGGTGTTATGCAGCTTCTCCAAAAAGTATAATAGAAAGATCCTAATACATTTACACAAATGCACACACACGCACATATATAAATGGCTTCAATGCTACAGTTGTCATTAAGCAACAGTAGAATAGAATTCCCTATCCTTGAAGCCTTTTGCATGTCACCGTTAAGAATATTCCTCCCCAAAAGCCATTTCTCCTTATTCTTGATACTGTGTACTTCAAATTCATGCTTATTGCTTAGCATACAAGATTTCGTTAAACGGACACATATTTGCTCATCCAGAAAAAACGAATTTATATAATTAATACATTTTGTTTATACACTTACATATCTCAGTTTAGTTAATTTACTAGTAAACCAATATTTCATGTGTGGGTTTTTTTTTTTTCTTATATCGTTACTGTTATGAATACCATATTGTATGCATGCAGAACTGTTCCTTTATATCAGAAACAAAAGCTGAATGGTCTTCATTTCCTACATCATGTCTTTCTCTCATCCTTTGAGAGAAGTGTGCATTCTGTGATTATTCCAGTTTATTAGGTGATTCAGTATATAATAAGTATGTATGTAGAATCATATATTTGTATGAGTGATTGTGGTCTATTGATTGTGAAAGTAGTAACTTCTTTTATATTGTTGCAAGATTTACTTTCTATGTGTACATCTGTGTGTGTGTGTGTGTGTACGTATGTATGCCTACTTCATTCTATGTGTGTGTGTATATGTGTGTGCCTGTTTCATTCTATGTGTGTGTGTTTTATTGTATGTATTAATGTGTGGCTTAGTGGTTGAAGTGTTGGTCTCATAATCATAATGTTGTGAGTTCGAATCCTAGACTTGACAAGGGGGTACGTTATGTCTTTGAGCAAGACTCATCATTTCACATTGCTTCTGTCTACTCAGCTGAAAATGAGTACCAACTGACTGCTGCAGCAGTCTTCTCTACCTACAGCTTTCATCTCCTCAATGTTTTGCTAGATCAAGAATGGAAAGGCTGACGGCATATTTACACCTGCTTACAATTCTATAAGCACCTGAAACAATTAGCAAAAGCATTATACAAGCTACCAAGATCATATTTGCATGCAAGAGACAATTGTGTATATGCACGAATGTGCATGAGAGAGAGAGAGAGGGGTGGGGAAAGAGAGAGAATGAAAGTGAGAGAGAGAGCAAAAATCTTTGAAGCAATAAGTAACCTAACAGAAAAGAAATTCTCTGCTACTTCTGATAGCTTACCAATTTAAAGAAGACGGAAGCTAAATATTTAATTTAATAAGTTTTTTTGGCTTCTAGAAGGGCATCCAGCTGTTGATTATAGCCTCAGCAAATCTCTTGTAGCCATGTCAGCATGGAAGAAGAGAATATAAAAACGATGGAAACAAAGGACATAAAAACGATGACTATGATGCTGACATTGAGTACTTGTAGTATCACCATTTTTTGAAAAAAAAATTTTATTGAAAATCAGCAAAAAATATCCAAATAAATATCCAAGCAAAGCAAACAAACAGGTGTTGTAAAGCAAATATGAACTAAAATTAAAGGTCATATAAACAAGATATGAATGAATTTTAAATCATAATTCAATCTGATTGGAATATGACTACAACACCTGGTTCTTGGATAAGTGTTTTAGCAGGGTTTAGTCTCTAACAAGAATACAGACCAAATCTTCGAGCTGAAGATATCTTTGTCCATTCCTATCATTCCTACCAAAACCCATGGAGGTCAGAGAAAGGGACATGAACATTGATGGTTCTTCTTTACTGAAGCCAGGAATGAGGATATTTTAAACTACAATTGAAATATATTATCACACGTCACAGACTTCCTTCTGTTCAATAGAGGTTAAAAAAATAATTAAGCATTTTAACCAATACAGTTGGTTACCATAAATTGCATGAATACAGGTACCTAAAATTAGAGATAAATTATTTTCCTAAGCACAGATGCACTACCATTGGTTCTTCTGTACTTAGTATTCAATGTCGTTGATAACAAGGTTCCATGACCCATTATACATCATTTAAAACTGAAGAATTTAGAATGGAGATGAATGAAAATACATGACAAAAAAATAAATAAATAAATAAATAAATAAATAAAAAGAAGGAGAAACAGAGATTAGCAACAACTAAATATCTTTTGGTTTTCATAGAAGGGAAAAGTTATTGATATATTGATTATCAATCAGGAGATATTTCACACTAATTCATAAAAACATTTTATTTACTAAAGATACCTTCAATATATTTATGTGTGTAAACATATGTGTGTAAGTATATATATATCTATATATATATGTGTATGCATATATAAGTATATATATGTATTTATATATATGTATGTATATATATAAGTATATATGTGTATATAAGTATATACATATGTATATATAAGTATGTATATATAAGTATATATATATATATATGTATGTGTATATAAGTATATATGTATGTATATATAAGTATATATATATATATATGTATGTGTATATAAGTATATATGTATGTGTATATAAGTATATATGTATGTGTATATAAGTATATATGTATGTATATATATGTATATGTATGTATGTATATATATATATATATATATATATATATATATATATATATATATGTATGTATGTATATATATGCATATAAATATGTGTGTAAACTTTGTACAAGCATACATGCAGGCATGCAAATACAAGATGATGTGGATATGATTTCATATCAATCATATATATATATATAACAAATATACATCATAGACATATATATATATACATATATGTATGTAGGTACGTACATATATTTATGTATATATAAATGTATCTAAATATGCACATTTTTGTATATCTATATATATATATATGTGTGTGTGTATATATATCTATATATATATGAATAAATGTGTGTGTCTGTGTGTGTGTGTGTCTGTGTGTGTGTGTGTCTGTGTGTGTGTGTGTGTGTGTGTGTGTGTTTGTCTGTCTCTGTGTGTGTGTTTCTGTTTGTGTCACCTTGTCTTGATGTCACATGGTAGTTTTATTATTGCTATACAAGCAGTGTCATTCATTTCCAGTATTTTGCATAAAACTGTCTGAACAAGAGGAAATGTTATTTGCCAGGAAACAGTTGAAGGTTGACAACAGGAAAGGCATTTCGCTGCTGAAAATATGCCTTGAATAAAACTCAATACAACCAATGTATAAATATGACAATGATGATGATGATGTTATATATACATATGTATATATATATATGTGTGTGTGTGCGGTGTGTGTGTGTGTGTGCATATTTTTATATATACTCATATATATATATATATATGCATATATATGTATATATGACTTTATAATTGTATGCATATATACATACAATGTGTATATATATAATATATATATATATATATATATATATATATATATATATATATACACATATATATTTATATGATAAATGATTGACTTGATTCTAAATAGAGATGTTTTCTTTACTGATGAAACTTTAAGCAAGTCAAATTCAGTGAACTTGTTATTTAAAGCATATAATCCAACTAAATGTGTACTTGTTTGTGTGTGCATATGTATATATATATACTTCAAATTTTTATATGTATATAGATAAATAAAAATGTATATATAGATATAGGTGTATATGTAACTGATTTTTTTTCAGTGTCCATACATACTTGAATCAGAAAGAGTTTCTTGTGACAGATTTACTATGGTTCACTAGCTTTCCTATTGCCAATCTTCACTTGTTTCAGTCCAAAGTTGTACCTCCACATATCTAGACGTAGTCTTACAAAGACTGGAACAGGAGACCATTTCTCTTGGTAGTGACACATGTTTATGAGCACCAAGTTACACCAAGACAAGGAAACACAAACACACTAATACATACATACATACATACATACATACGTACATATGTATGTACGTACATACATATGTACATATGTATGTACGTACATACATATGCACATATGTATGTAGTTACATACATACACACATATGTATGTACATATATATGTATGTATGTACATCCATACATATGTACATACATATGTATGTATGTACATATGTACATGCATACATATGTACATTTGTATGTATGTACGTACACACATGTATGTACGTAAATACGTACGTACACATATGTATGTATGTCATCATCATCATCATCATCATCATCGTTTAACGTCCGCTTTCCATGCTAGCATGGGTTGGACGATTTGACTGAAGACTGGCAGACCAGATGGCTGCACCAGGTTCCAATCTGATTTGGCAGAGTTTCTACAGCTGGATGCCTTTCCTAACGCCAACCACTCCGAGAGTGTAGTGGGTGCTTTTATGTGCCACCGGAACGAAGGCCAGTCAGGCAGTACTGGCAACGGCCAGGTATGTAAATACATATGTACATATATATGCACATATGTACAAACATATGTATGCACGTACATATATATGTGCATGTACATACATCTGTATGTGTATAACTTACATATATAAGAAAAATGTTCTTAGAGAAATAAGTCTGGCCAATGGCTTCGAATGATAATGACAAAGTTATATAAAATAATTTACATGATAAATTATTGATTTATTGAAATTTTTTTTGCTTTCCGAGGCAGTAAACAAATACCTAGAGGCAATAGGGATCAGATTTTATCCAGCTCCATCACTCATTCCCACCCACTCTTTAAAGTTGTAGGTTGTCAGCAAGGAACCTGTTCTGCTCTGGCATCATCTTTCATTCTTTAACTCTTTATCTCCAAGAGTAAAGCTCTACTCTCGAGGTCTTGAGGTTTGTATTCTTCCACATTGAAAGGTGACTTCACTAATGCTAGTGGCATGGAAGTACATG
>NC_142935.1:19500826-19505826 GCF_046866305.1 Octopus bimaculoides
ATAAATCTAGACATATGTATGTACATAGCTATATATATATATATATATATATATATATATATATATATATATATATATAAATCTAGACATATGTATGTACATAGCTATATATATATATATATATATATATATATATATATATAAATCTAGACATATGTATGTACATAGCTATATATATATATATATATATATATATATATATAAATCTAGACATATGTATGTACATAGCTATATATATATATATATATATATATATATATATATATAAATCTAGACATATGTATGTACATAGCTATATATATACATATATATATATATATATATATATATATATATATAAATCTAGACATATGTATGTACATAGCTATATATATACATATATATATATATATATATATATATATATATATATATATATATATAAATCTAGACATATGTATGTACATAGCTATATATATACACCAAAATCCTAATAAGTAGGAAGGTAGATAAAACACAAACCCCTTCAGGTAGATGGCCCTGCTCAGTATGTAGAAAAGGAGTAGGTAGTAACTCTATAAGATGTACCCGGTGCAAGCTATGGACACATAAGAGGTGCAGCAACATCAAAGGCAGGTTAACTAGCAAGTTAGTTTTTGTTTGTGGCAGATGTTCAGGTGCAATAAAGACTGCAAACAAACAGGAAACAACTTCTATCTCATTCCAGGGTGAAAAACTAGAGGTAGTCGATAGCTTCCGCTATCTGGGCGACCAAGTTAGTAGTGGGGGTGGGTGCGCTGAAAGTGTAGCTGCTAGAATAAGAATAGCCTGGGCAAAGTTTAGAGAGCTCTTACCCCTGCTGGCGACAAAGGGACTCTCACTCAGAGTAAAAGGCAGACTGTATGACGCATGCGTACGAACAACCATGCTACATGGCAGTGAAACATGGGCTGTAACTGCTGAGGACATACGTAAGCTCGCAAGGAATGAAGCCAGTATGCTCCGTTGGATGTGTAATGTCAATGTGAATACCCGTCAGAGTGTAAGTATCTTGAGAGAAAAGCTGAACATTAGAAGCATCAGTTGTGGCGTGCAAGAGAGACGATTGCGCTGGTATGGACATGTGGTGAGAATGGAGGAGGATAGCTGCGTGAAAAAGTGCCACACCCTAACAGTTGAGGGAACCCGTGGAAGAGGTAGGCCCAGGAAGACCTGGGCTGAGGTGGTGAGGCAAGACCTTCGTACATTGGGCCTCACCGAGGCGATGACTACGGACCGAGACCTTTGGAAATGGGCTGTGCATGAGAAGACCCGGCAAGCCAAGTAAGATCGTTGCCAGTGCCCCTGGACTGGTTCTTGTGCGGGTGGCACATGAGATGCACCATTTTGAGCGTGGCCGTTGCCAGTACCGCCTGACTGGCTCCTGTAGGATTTTCGAGCGAGATCGTTGCCAGTGCCCCTGGACTGGCTTGTGCGGGTGGCACATAAAAGACACCATTTCGAGCGTGGCCGTTTTCGTGCGGGTGACACGTAAAAGCACCCACTACACTCTCTGAGTGGTTGGCGTTAGGAAGGGCATCCAGCTGTAGAAACTCTGCCAAATCAGACTGGAGCCTGGTGTTGCCATCCGGTTTCACCAGTCCTCAGTCAAATCGTCCAACCCATGCTAGCATGGAAAGCGGACGTTAAACGATGATGATGATGATGATGATGATGATATATATATAAATCTAGACATATGTATGTACATAGCTATATATATATATATATATATATATATATATAAATCTAGACATATGTATGTACATAGCTATATATATATATATATATATATATATATATATATTTAGATTGGAGCCTGGTGTTGCCATCCGGTTTCACCAGTCCTCAGTCAAATCGTCCAACCCATGCTGGCATGGAAAGCGGACGTTAAACGATGATGATGATGATGATATATATATATATACACACACATTTATATGTGCACACACACACACACACACACACACACACAAACACACACACACACACGTACATAATAATGCTTTTTGTACAAGTGCTTTGAACATTTCTTTGTGGTTTCAATTTTGCTTGATTCTTCCAAAATGTGTGAGACTGTTTGGAGGTGCTAAATGTATTCTGTTTTCTAATCAACATCAACATCCAAGAAAAGAAGAATTTTTCCCCAATTCATAGGTTACTAATGATACTGCATTTAGCATCATACCCCTGGCTGTCTCAATAGCATCCAACTACAGAGTGCGGAATCTTATTATATAAAGATCATCTCTTACATTCATGAAAGCAAAAAAATAGTGATCTTCTATGATACTAAATACTCACACAAGTGCAAACCCCACATAGCTATCTATCCACTCAATTATCTTATTGTAGCTTTGGTATAATTACTTTTGCTACATTCAATGATTTAATTTTACATCATTGTAATTTACTTTGATTAATCTAACTTTGCCTTTGTACCATTTCACAAAGGGGTTGATATTCCAATGTTTCAGTCAATAAGGATACAGCATTATCTACAACCCGAATTACTAAGTAAGCGACATATATAACAGTTTATCCTGATGCCATATAATTTGTCCTGTCTCAGGAGTTTTTTCTTTGTTTTCCACTGCTGTTTGCATTCTATTTTGCACTAAAAACCACCATAAAATGCTTCATTTTTATTGTTATTTATGATATATAAGCTGATATTATTTTAGACGTATTTATCTGAATGCATTGTTTTGCAAAAACATTCAACATTCTTTCTGTGTAGAACATAAGGGATTTTCTTACACTCCCCTTCTGTATTTGTAAATTGGCAAACAACTTCCTGCCTATACATCTTTGCTACTTCTTCCTGTTTAGACCTGTTGCTCATCTCTCCAAATACCTTATCAACTGTATTGTTGCCACTCTCCTCTCAATCATTGCTCTTCTTTAAGCTGTAGGACTAAAATAAATGAAAAAGAAAGAAAAGAAAAAACGAAAAGTGACTTGTTCATTTGTTTCTTTTCCTATCTGTTTTTGATTGCTAGCATGGGTTAGATGAATATATTATTGAAACAGTGCTTTATAACTGGATTCCCTTTCTATTATCAATCCTTACATGTTTTTCAGTTTAGAGATCTTTTATTTCATATACCCTCAAAGGTACAAAGTTAGTGGATGATTTGTTGACAGTGGAAATGACAATATCTTTATCACTTGTAGTTCAATGTTTTTTGAAGAAGCACAAATGTAAACAAACACACACATGCACACACACACATGCACACACACACATGCACACACACACATACATATTAGGATGGGCTTCTTTCAGTTCCTGTCCACTAAGTCCACTGACAAAATTTTGCTTGGGCTAAAGCTATTTTAGAAGACATCTGCTCAAGGTGCTGTGCTGAAGAACTTGAATCTGAAACTACGTGGCAGAGATGTAGAATCCTAAACTGTCCTCTATTTTTACCTTGGGTAAATGCCTTCTACAATAATCCCAGGGTAAGTGTATCCTACTTGGCAAGTGTAATGAACCCCAAAACCATGTAGTTGTGAAGCAAACTTCTCAATGATATAGCCATGTCTGCACTTGTTTGGGTCTTTTTTGTTTGTGTTTATCCTCATCATACCTAATGCTGCAATGATTATTGTTACTTTTAGACCAATATCCTGTTTATTTCAACTTCAAGAACTTGTATTTTGACAGATCCTTCATCTCTTTTTGGTCAATGCTTTAGTTAGAAAAGACAGATTTCTATGGACATATAGATATTTTCATCCCAGCCTTTATTGTCTGGAAAGATTTATCTTGATCTCCATGCCAGTTTCCACAGGAATGTGCCAAGCAGGCAAGAAATGGTAAATGGTATGTTTATATGTACCAAACATGGTAAATTTGTCATGTACTGTATTTTGTATGCATATGTATATCACTTCTTGTCCATTTTCGTATTGAAGTATTGGCATATATCCTAGTGGACGCAGTTGAATATTCAATTAAGTCTGCGAATATACTTTTAGACCAGGCAGAAATAGTGCAGCTGGAGATGCTCATTGTACTGGTTTCATAGTCTGATGCACTTGGCATAAGTATTGTTTGCCATTTTTTAGCGAACATGCATGTGGTTAAGCATTGGTCACCAGCAGTTATAATCAGCACTTCTGTTTCTGGTTTTATCCCTGAGCTTTCAAACCACTATTGGCTTTCATTCAACATTCATATGTAGAACTGTAGCAGTTGATGAAAAATAAGGGCATTCAACTGTGAAAACTATTACGAAAATGTCAGAGAATACTCTATAGCTAAAAATATATCAAAATGAAATGACAGAGAATACAAGTATTTGAAATCTAGACATGCTTTGCAAACCTAGCCAACTGTACAGATAAAAACAGTTAAAAACTAATAATTCTATATACTATAGGCACAAGGCTTGAAATTTTGTGGGAAGGGACAAGTTGATTATATAAATTCCTGTGCTTGAATGGCATTTATTTTACTGACCCCCTAAAGGATAAAAGGCAAAATTGACCTTGGCAGAATTTGAACTCAGAATGTATAGCCAGAAGAAATGTCACTAAGCATTTTGTCCAGCTTGCTTAATGATTCTTCTAATTGGCTGCCTTGCTTAAAAGCAGTAATGACATTAATAACTATGACGACGACGACGGTGGTGGCGGATGTCAATAAATGGATAAAAAGGTGACTGATAAACTCATTTATACTTATGCTTGTGCCATTATCATCACCACCATCATTTTGACTCCATTTCTTCTCCATGCTGGCATTGGTTACACAAATCTTTATCTGGACAGAGTTTCTATGACCAGATGATTTTCCTATTGCCAACCATTTCTTGTTTTGCAAGCAAGGTATTTTTTTTTTCATTTCACCAATAATCACACACCTGTGGAATTACAGAATATTAATTTGTTCATTAGAGAAAGTAAATAAAGTCACTAACTTTCACTCAGGTTGTGCTATTAATGACATTCTGAACTGATAGTTATGCACATGA
>NC_142935.1:19510826-19575826 GCF_046866305.1 Octopus bimaculoides
AAAGAAACCCTTCAAAGCAGTGCCCCCATATGACCACCATCCAATGAAACAAGTAGAAGATATTATGTTGATATCATCATGATATCAACAGGCATAGGAGTGGCTGTGTGGTAAGTAGCTTGCTTACCAACCACATGGTTCCGGGTTCAGTCCCACTACGTGGCATCTTGGGCAAGTGTCTTCTACTATAGCTTTGGGCTGACCAAAGCCTTGTGAGTGGATTTGGTAGACAGAAACTGAAAGAAGCCCGTTGTATATATGTGTATATATATGTATGTGTGTATGTGTTTGTTTGTCTGTATTTGTCCCCCCAACATTGCTTGACAACCGATGCTGGTGTGTTTGCATCCCCGTAACTTAGTGGTTTGGCAAAAGAGACCGATAGAATAAGTACTAGGCTTCCAAAGAATAAGTCCTGGGGTCGATTTGCTCGACTAAAGGCGGTGTTCCAGCATGGCCACAGTCAAATGACTGAAACAAGTAGAAGAGTAAAAGAGATATATGTCACAAATTCTTGCAACATTCATCACGTTATATTTAAAATCCCTGCCTTCAACTTTGTTGTTTCTTGTTTGTTCAAGAAGGGTTATTTAAAGTTACTAGAAGGAACAGGTGCAATTAAGATATCTACCAGAAGTAGACAGTGAACTGGCAGATAATTAGACAAGATTAATTAGGGAATTTATTCTTGCTCTCTGAACTTTGGTGTTCAAATCCTTCTAAGGTCAACTTCTTCGCTTCATCCTTGTGAGAGAGAGAAAATACTTATTAAGTACCTTGAGGCCGATTCGTTGATTCCCCCCTCCCTCTCTCTCTCTCTCTCTCTCTCTCTCTCTCTCTCTCTCATGCACATACAACATACAGAATCATCCATAGGGTACCCTTCACTATATACCTATTTCTAGAACTGTAGAAAAGATCACTGAGAGTCTTACAACTTCAACTCACAGAAAAATAACTGATATACAACAAAGAGCATCCAAAAAGCGACTCCTGTACAGTACATTATGAAATGGAAATAAAGAATAATACACTAGAAATAGATTCTATTGACTATAATAGCTATACTCTTCCTTGATCAATTTTTGGTCTTGTGTCAATAAAAAAAATTATTATTACTATTTACTAATTCAAATCCTGTTGAGATTTTTACTGAAGTTAATTCACCTCTCCATTTCTCTCCATTACAAACCATGGCCTTGTGCCAATGTTAAGAAATCACAGTTACATTACATTGTATAACATCACAGATCCAAGTATCTAGGATGTAGGCATTTTTATTGTTTTAATTAAACACTGCATAACATTTGTCCAAAGTTCAATAGATACTGTTCTTTTGCAACAGAAATCATTATAGCCAGTCAAGCACTGGGGCCTGGGTCAGTGTTATTATATGTCTAAACCAGAAACCATTATTATGATTATTATTATTGTTGTTATTATTATTATTATTATTATTATTAGTAGTAGTAGTAGTAGTAGTAGTAGTAGTTGTAGTAGTATTGGCAGGGAGCTAGCAGAATCATTTGCATGCTAGACAAGATTCTTAGCAGCATTTCATCTGACTTTATGTTCTGAGTTCAAATTTCCCCAAGGTTGACTTTGCCTTTCATCCTTTTGGGGTCAATAAAATAAGTACTAGTTGAGTACTGGAGTTGATGTAACCAACTTACCCACTCCCTGAAATTGCTGGCTTTGTGCCTAAATTTGAAACCATTATTATTATCATTATAATTTTATTATTATTATTATTATTATCATTATTATTATAATTATTATTATTATTATCATCATCATTATTACTATTATTATTATTATTATTATTATTATTATTATTATTATTAAGGCGATAAGCTAACAGGACTGATAGCATGCCAGGCAAAATGCTTTGCAGCATTTCGTCCATCTTCATGTTCTGAGTTCAAACACCACCCAGGTCAACTTTGCTTTCAATCTTTCAGGGTCAATAATTTGGAGTACTGGGGTCGATGTAATCGATTTGAACTCCTTCCCTAAAATTCAGGCCTTGTGCCTATAGTAGAAAGGATTATTATTATTATTATGATCATCATTATTATTTGGTATAGCGGATTAAAAGAATCATCAGCACATCAGGAGAAATGCTTAGCAGTACAATCTAAGTTCAATCCCACTTAGCAGTACATTCTGAGTTCAAATCACAGTAAGCCTGTTGTTATCTTTGCCTGTCACTCTTTCAGGCCTAATATAATTACATACCTTTCAAGTAGATCAGTCAATGTAATTGACTGAACCTTACACGCCGAATTTTAGACCTTGTAATCTTGATAAAAACTAATATTGATATTTATCATCATGCTTTAAACAGTTTTGTGCAAATTTCTCCTGCATCACCAAGTGAACCTTTGTCTTCCTGTAGTGTGTATAACATTCATCATCATCATCATCGTTTAACGTCCGCTTTCCATGCTAGCATGGGTTGGGCGATTTGACTGAGGACTGGTGAAACCGGATGACCACACCAGGCTCCAATCTGATTTGACTGAGTTTCTACAGCTGGATGCCCTTCCTAACGCCAACCACTCTGAGAGTGTCGTGGGTGCTTTTACGTGCCACTAGCACGAAGGCCAGTCAGGCGGTACTGGCAACTTATTTTTCAGAAATGTAGAAATAAGATTATATACTTCATTAGCTTTGTTTCATTATAAGGTTAATTGGTTCATTTTGTAGTGTTTGGTGTTATCTCAATGTTTCATCTAGTTGTGTAAAATGAGTAATGGCAAATATGTTATTTTCTTGGGTCATATTTGTGTTTTATATATGCTATGTAATTAGTGCTATGTTTTTAACTGCAGCTGATCATGTAGAGAATATACTGATTGTGTTGATCATGTAGAGTATATGTTGTGTGGGTGGAGGCACAATGGCCCAGTGGTTAGGGCAGTGGACTCGCGGTCATAGGATCGCCGTTTCGATTCCCAGACCGGTTGTTGTGAGTGTTTATTGAGCAGAAACACCTAAAGCTCCACGAGGCTCCGGCAGGGGATGGTGGTGAACCCTGCTGTACCCTTTCACCACAACTTTCTCTCACTCTTACTTCCTCTTTCTGTTGTGCCTGTAATTTAAAGGGTCAGCCTTGTCACACTGTGTCACGCTTAATATCCCCGAGAACTATGTTAAGGGTACACGTGTCTGTGGAGTGCTCAGCCACTTACATTTTAATTTCACGAGCAGGCTGTTCCATTGATCGGATCAACTGGAACCCTTGACGTTGTATGCGACAGAGTGCCAACAACAACAACATGTTGTGTGCGCAGTGTTATAGTAATCGGTGGCAGCTGTCTAGAAACTGAGTCGTGTGAATTATTGGCATAATTATATCACTCATCAATTATGTAAATGTATGTTTTCTGTTATTTATGTAGGTGCTGATTGTGTAGAATATGTGCTGCATTATATTATTTGGTGATGATTCTGCTGAGCCTTATTATATTTTCAAGATCCTTGTACTTTAACATTTTCTCCTCTACCCGCTTGGTGGTGTTTTAACCAGAAGAGAACAAGCTGTCTCTCAAAGTGCAAACATTTTTGTTCCAGTCTTTGATAATTATGTCTGGACAGTTGCCAATGATCTCTTTGTCAGTTTGTACTGATATGTCATAAATTATTGTGTTTAGATCATTGTCATGTACCATTGTCACTTCTTATTGCTATTGTTATTATTTTAAAGTAGTTAATTGGCAAAATTATGAGTGCTCCTACATGGTTGCTGAACAATCGAGAAATAACAGACAAATTTCCTTTAAATCATATGCTATTAGCTTTAAAAAAATAGAAGAAAAGACATATTGAGTAACACATCCTAGATACATTATGCCTGAAATAACAAAAAAAATTAAAAAACCCAGTGTGCTCATATTTCTCGAACATTTGACTGTTAGTCTGCTTGTACAGGGATGACATAGTACTAAACAACAACAACAACAGGAGCCTTTTCTCATAAAGGCGTGTTGCAAGGACATAAATTTTAATATCACATGACTGGTTATAACAGTAGAAAACTTACTTTGAAAACTGACTTCATCATTCTAATTTCAAATACCATTTGAGATAACACTACTTTTCATTAACCTGAATTCAATAAAATAATTCTAATGAGAAATTTAAATCCTTTCTATCAACTGTGCAACTATTTATAGATACTTAGTACCTCAGTAAGTAATTCAAGAAACAGTGATCTATTTGATTTCTGCTTGAATAAAATTTAAAGATACTGTCAGTGTATAGACACAAGGCCCGAAAGTTTTGGGGAGGGTGCTAGTCAATTAGATCGACCCCAGTATACAACTGGAATTTAATTTATCGACCCCGAAAGGATGAAAGGCAAAGTCGACCTCGGCGGAATTTGAACTCAGAATGTAAAGACAGATGAAATACCGCTAAGCATTTCACCTGGCATGCTAACATTTCTTATTTCTTTACTGCCCACAAGGGGCTACACACAGAGGGGACAAACAAGAACAGACAAACGAATTAAGTTGATTATATCAACCCCAGTGAGTAACTGGTACTTATTTAATCAACCCTGAAAGGATGAAAGGCAAAGTCGACCTCGGTGGAATTTGAACTCAGAACGTAACAGCAGACGAAATACCGCTAAGCATTTCGCCTGGCATGCTAACGTTTCTGCCAGCTCACTGCCTTAGTGTAAAATATATTAATTGTAGAATATACTACAGCAAGGAAAATATCTAGGCACAAACCCTTTTGATATCAACCCACTCAAGACCACGCATAGTTCGGGGATAGAAGCTTCCTGATTTAAAATTAAAACCTTCCATGAAAATTACATCTTAATTTATGTTCCAAATACCAGCTTAACCCTTTGCTTACCAAATTTTCATTTGAAATACACATCCTTTGTTGCAATTAAGTTTGAAAGTAATGAATAATTTAGTAAAATAATAGTCATTGTTAAGTTGGCATTATGAACATAAATTAACATGAAATTTTGATGAAGAGTTTCAATTTAGACCCCTTTGAAATGGGAAATTTTTATCAGAGAACCAAGGGCAGTTTCAGACAGGTTGGTATCTAAAGGGTTAATAATAATCATCGTCGTCATCAAAGTTATTTTACTAAATTCTTTGATATTTTCAAAATTAATTGAAACAAAGGCAGTGAATTTCAACAGAAATGTGGTAACAAATAGGTTTCATCATTAAACCAAAATAAGGTAATGAGCTGGCAGAATCATTAACACACTGGGCAAAATGCTTAATGGCATTTCAGTCATCTTCACATTCAGAGTTCAAATCCTGCTGAGGTCGACTTTGCCTTTCATCCTTTTGGGGTTGATAAAATAAATACCAGTTGAGTACTGAGGGTCTATGTATCTGACTATCGCCCTCTCCCAAATTTCAGACCTTGTGCCTTTAGTAGAAAGGATTCTTCATCATCATCATCATCATCGTTTAATGTCCGCTTTCCATGCCTAGCATGGGTTGGACGATTTGACTGAGGACTGGTGAAACCGGATGGCAACACCAGGCTCCAATCTGATTTGGCAGAGTTTCTACAGCTGGATGCCCTTCCTAATGCCAACCACTCCGAGAGTGTAGTAGGTGCTTTTATGTGTCAGCCAAAAGGGAGACCATTGTAAAAATGATAAAACAATGCAAGTATAAAATGAGCAGGGAAAGGCCTAAGTGCTTGCAGTAAAGTGGTTTCTGTTAAAGGCACCAGTTGTGCCTAGAATAGAGTCCACTCTATTCCAGAAGTGTCATACAATAGCTACTATAAATCTGGAAAAGCTAAAGTCCCATTTCCCTTGTTAGAATTGTTAGTCTATACATTTGCTTTCAATTACAACTTCATAAACCAGGACAACACTTGGCTTGTTGTTGGACAGGTAATTATATTAATTGACATACATGAAAACATAAATAAACATAGAAACTACCAATCAATAACTTGTTTACCATTTATCAATAACATATATTGACTAGACATCCATACACTCTAATCAGTTCACAGATCATACACAGGAAGCAAAATAATGCTAATAATAATGATAATAATAGAGTCCCCAATGTTCTGATGCAGTACCAAGCAGTGGCTCTCAGGGCGTCTGAGCTTAACTGATTGGAAGTGTTATTATGTCTTGATATAAAAGATAGGTTACAGCAAATATTCTACTCAATACCATAGATTTGCTTGTCAGTTGTTTAACTAGTTGAGCATGTCTCTTAGTGGCTGACAATATGTGCATCTCTGATCATGAGCAAAAGTAGTGGCAGAGCATCATAGCCATTTGTTGAATGGAATTCTTTGGGAGTGTGAATGCTTCACCTCTGGAAACATGCATGTTTTGTTCATCATCTTTAAACAGACCTTTCTAGGATCCTTTTGAGTGAGATGAGCTGCTCAACCTGAAGAAAACTGGGCCCAACCTGTAAGGTCATGCACTGTTTCACTTAATATGAGATCACTATGTTGTGCACATGTGGTTGTGATGCATGTGCCTGGTGTACCCTTATCAGATGGGTAGTCACGATGGGTATATTGAGTTTCATATATTTATACCCCAGTGTCACTTTGATGGCATGCATTAGAAAAAATTTTTAAATAAAATGAGAGTTGTAGAAATATTTTAAAGAAACGTGACATCCTCAATAAACTGACCATTTATTTAAGATAAAAGAGAAGTAAAAAATATAATCAGGAAGTCTTAGAACTTTACTCTATTGGGAAAGCTCACCATAAAAAAAGTAGCAAGTTAGCAAGGTTGTTAGAGCATTGCAAGAATTTTCTTGTGGTATTTATTCTGTCTCTTTTTTGTGTGTGTGTTCAAATCCCACCAAAGTCAACATTGCCTCTTATCCATCCAGAGTTGATTAAATAAAGCATTAGTCAAATCTTAAGAGCAAATAATATCAGCTATCAGTTAACCTTGTAGCTAAATTAGAAACAATATTATAAAAATACATCACAGAAATACCATGACAAAATATCTCTATAATATTATGAAAATAAAGAAAACAGAAAAGCACCATGCCAGAGAAATTTTTCACCAGGAGTGATTATGCCCTTTTATTTTTCTTCCTACTATCTAGTGCTACTACTTACAATACTAATATAACTGCTGAATCAAATCAGTTGTAGCTACAAATGTACTGGATACAGAAAACCATCAGTAATCACGTTTGATTTAGTAGTGTATACAAATTTAAAGAGACAAGGTAGAACATAATAAATATAAAGCACATCGTTCTGAAAAGACAGGAAAATCATTTATCATCAGTTATCGTTTTTAACATTCACTTTTCTATGTATGCTTGTATGGGAACACTGGCGAACTTCTTCCTTTCTTCTACACCTGTAGCTAAATATATCTGTCGCCTAGCTTCTCTTCTAGCTACTTGATATAGTTCTCTGCTACCACCTCCCTTCCAGTTCTGTTTCTTCATTCTAATGGCCCTGTCTACAACATTGTTCCACTACCATGTCACTTTAGGTATGGATAGGCTGTTGTACCAGCCACAAACTTTGATCAGTGGCTCTCATTAAGTTTCCCCATATGAATTTCCAGTTGTCCTCAATGCTTGTATGAGTTGACGAATTTTGTTGAGGTTCATTTTCTGTGGACCTGATGTTCCTCTGGTCGTCAATGCTCACTTATTTTCAAGCATGACTGGAACTGGTAAGCTGGAGTGCTGTACCAGGTTCCAGTCTGATTTGGCTTGATTTCTACAGCTTGATTTCTAGCTTTACAGTGTAAGCATGACTGCTCCTCTAGCAGTGCACACCAAAGAAGAACAAAGAGCAATGATCCCATTTCTCTGGTCAAAAGGTGTGTCAGGTGCTGAAATTCATCAGAGGCTTTTAGCACAAGACAGGGACAGTGCACTACTGTGTAGAAGTATGTATGAGTGGATCAAGACGTTTAACAGTGGCTGGACAAGCATAACACACATAATGGGAGCAGGATGTCCATCAACCTCCACCACTGATGAGAAGGTGCAGTAAGCTCAAGAGATAGTAATGGTGAACCAGTTCACCATTACCATCTCTCGGATCACTGCACTTTGTTCTTCTTTGGTGCTCATTGCTGGTGGAGCAACCAAGCTTACACTGTAAATCCAGAAAGTAAAATGGCAGGATCAGGCTCAAACTGTGATCACAGGACCACGACCACAATAGTACCAACTGTAAGCATGCATGTATAGAAGGCTGTGTGACAATAATAAAGATACATTATGGCGAAAGTACAGATAATTTTTGATTTCCCCTCGTGTGTGTGTGTGTGTGTGTGTGTGTGTGAGAGAGAGAGAGAGAGAGAGAGGGGGGAGAGAGAGATAGAGAGAGTCTCAGTGCCGCTGGACTGGCTCCTGTGCAGGTGGCACGTAAAATACACCATTTTGAGCGTGGCCGTTGCCAATACCGCCTGACTGGCCTTCGTGCCGGTGGCGTGTAAAAGCACCCACTACAATCTCGGAGTGGTTGGCATTAGGAAGGGCATCCAACTGTAGAAACTCTGCCAAATCAGATTGGAGTCTGGTGTAGCCATCTGGTTCGCCAGTCCTCAGTCAAATCGTTCAACCCATGCCAGCATGGAAAGCGGACGTTAAACGATGATGATCATGATGACTTTAGATGGAAAGTATAGGTAAGAGTAAGTGACATAATGGGTATCTAGCAGTAAAATTATGCCTCAATACCAAGTATTTATTCAACCCAAATTAACATGGGAAACCAGATGTAGAACAAACAATCAAATATAAAATTTGTGCCATAATTTTTTTTTTTTTTAATTTTCAGTTTATGTTTTATATATTCATATTTTTCTAATAGCTTCATGGATTAGTTGTGACAGAAAGAAGCTATTTTTAATAAACTGGCAGTGATTAAGCTTTCAACTTCTTCAATAGCTATCTTCAGAATATATCGCATGTTAGTCAATTCTCCTTACCAACATATGGAAAGTGATTCATCTCAACTTCATATTAATTTATTTAGCGATCTACATTATGTATATGTATATAGTTCTTGATATCAGAGAGTTCTCTATGATCTGAACATTATGACTAATAATTCAATGAAGAGTCTTGGAATTAAATATAAATGTGAGTAATGTCATTATTTTTTTTTTTAATATGAGTCATTTGTGCAGAATGAAGCTATTGGTTGCTCTACAGAGTCATTTCAGGATGCAATGGACTGGGATTATTTAATTTTAAGATTATGAAGCTGTGAATCAGGAAAAATTTAGTACATATATATGCAGGCGTGGCTGTGTGGTAAAAAGCTTGCTTCTCAACCACATACTTCTGGGATCAGTCCCACTGCATGGCACCTTGAACAAATGTCTTCTACTATAACCAGAGGCTGACCGAACCCTTTTGAGTGGATTTCATTTATGAAAACTGAAAGAAATTTGTCATGTGTGTGTGTGTGGGGGGTACATGCGTGCACACGCATGTGTGTTTTTTGTGCCTATGTTTGCTCTGCACCACTGCATGACAACCAGTGTTGGATTGTTTACATCCTGGTAACTTAGCAGTTCAGCAAAACAGATTGATAGGCTTAAGAAAGAAAAGTACTGGGGTCAATTAATTTGACTTAATAGCGAATGGTTTAGCATTCATTTCTGTTCTGTGGACTCCAGCAGTTGGTGCCTTCTGTTATAGCCTTAGATTGGCCATTGCCGAAAGAGAAAAATACAGTTGATGGTAACTCAAAGAAACTTGTGATACACACATACACATTTGTATGTGTGAGTGTGTGTGTGTATATATATATATATATATGTACACACACATGCAAGCAAAGCACCCACTACACTCTCGGAGTGGTTGGCGTTAGGAAGGGAATCCAGCTGTAGAAACTCTGCCAAATCAGATTGGAGCCTGGTGTAGCCACCTGGTCCACCAGTCCTTAGTCAAATCGTTCAACCTATGCTAGCATGGAAAGCGGACGTTAAACGACGACGATGATGATGATGATGATGATGATGATGATGATGACATGGATATGTACATATCTATGTATGTGTCTGTGTCTTGATAAGCATACACTGAGTGTAAATAAATATAAAAAAAGTCACTGTTCATTCAAATGGTGACATCTGTGAAAGTATGCCCCTGCCATTTATTGTTTAATAGATTAGGGGAGGGATAGCAACAAGAAGAGGAACCAGCCATAGAAAGAATCTGCCTCAGCAAAGATGCATGCAATCTCTACATGCATGGAATTTCTACATGCATGGAATCTCTACATGCATGGAATCTCTACATGCATGGAATCTCTACATGCATGGAATCTCTACATGCATGGAATCTCTACATGCATGGAATCTCTACATGCATGGAATTTCTACATGCATGGAATCTCTACATGCATGGAAAAGTGGACATTAAATGATGATTATGATGATCATCATGATGATAACGACAGTGATGGCAATGAGAATAATGATGGTGCTGACTCGAACAACAATAAATACACATGTTAATCACAGAACATCTTGGTTCAATGGAATGCCTAGTCAACTTTATAAGCTGCCAACACATAGCTGTTCTGTTGCACTCAGCTACTAATATACAAACAACATTACAAATAGTAGCAAAATCAAATATCAAACAAACAAAAAATACAAAAACCGGTTAAATAAATAGATTAAATAAATAATAATATTAAATTGACTTACAGAGCAATGCAACAAGCAAAATGCAAACAGCAGGCATAACCACTAAAATGCACCACAAAATCCAATTTTTACCAGTCCAACATTGATAAATGCTTATTCCCACATAAGGTGCCAAATTCAACTAAAATTGTTATGGAGTTCAAAGAATCACTTTTCTTCTAACACATTACCACCTAACACCTACCAATTCACCCAACACCCCACTATCTTTTCTCTTACTTTTTCTTTATTCATTTTTTTTCATATCTCTTTTATCTTCACTTTTCCCCTTTACCAAGCTCAACAGCTATTTTTTTTTCTGTTGATGATGAGGATGATGGAACTTATTTTGAAATTTTAGGTGAAAAATCCTGGTGTGAATGGAAAAGGAGTTGGGGGCAGGGTATGATGTATATTGTAGTCAGTTTATACATTTACAGCTTTGAGCTAGCTTTAAATCAATAATGCTGTTGTATTGTGAGAATAGTAATGATAATAATAATAATAATAATAATAATAATAATGGTAATGATTATGATTTCTTACATAGGCACAAAGTAAGAATAACAATAATACCTGAATACAAAAAAGAAGCAGCTCTTGCAATAATCATATTTTTTGTCTGCAAACATGTATGTGTGTGTATGTATATATGACTACATGTGTTGTGTGGAATGTGTGTGTTTTGGAGAAAAATATCAAGGAAAAAAATGTGTTTAAAAAAGAGATGTAAATATATGAGGAAATGTAGTTAGTTATTGGTGAAATTTACTCTTCACTTGCTGTTTACAATGCAATTCATATTCTCTTTTGATGGAGAAAAATAACTGATTATATCTAGTTTGTTGGTATTCCAAAATGGGCATTTTCTCTCAATAAACTTTTGGCATCAAATGAAGACTTTAAAGAGAAAGGGGGGGGAAAAAAAAGAAGATTGAACTTATACATCCACTGTAATAACATCTCAAACAAATGCGATACATGTAACGACAACAAAGCGGGACACAAAGAACATTTGTTAAAATAGGCACTTACAAGGAATCGTTAAAAACAAAAGAAATTGTAACAGCAGAGAAGGATTTTATTTGCAAATTAAGTAAATTACATAATGAAACGATTGTGTGTGTGTGTGCGTGCGTGTGGGCATAGTAGAGGTTTTAAGTAGTTTGCTTCAAAGCCATATGATCTAGGATTCAGCCCTACTGCATGGCATCCTGAGTAAGTGTCTTCGACTATGGTCCCTGGCCAACTAAAACTTAGTGAGTGAATTTGGTAGACAGAAGCTGCTAATATCCCCATTCTACACATGTACGATTGCAATCAATTTATTTTACTCTTCATTCTATGCTAATCTTTTCAGTTACCTTTAAGAGTCTTGCATAAAATGCTTTAAGACAATTGGCAATTTAGGATTCATGATAAGAATTCATTATTTTATTGTAATAAGTCCCAGGTCTCTTATATTTTATAAGTCGTTAACAGGCTAATTAAAAGCTTATAATACAATAAATAACACTTGTCACAAATACTTAGTCTCATCAACACTGAGAATGTCTCTTGGCAACTCACTTCTTCAACACATCTCTAAAAATTGCAGCATAAACACTACCCTCTCACTTTAGGGTAACAACGTAATAAATTAGGAACAACTACTAATCTTCTGTAATGCCCAAATGAAATCCCTGATGACATATTGCTCCTACATTTGGAATAGTACTTTCCTGCTCCATATAATGACATCCTGGACTACATCTAAAAGGTCATCTGAATGGGTAGCATGAAGCTGTTCACTAATATATTTCAAAATCTGGCCCAAAATTTGCTATTCTTTCAATTTGCCTTTTCTCCCACTAATACCTCACTGTGAACTCTGTTTCTAGAAACTCCTGCTACCTCAATATAGATGTTCCTGATTCAGCCATCTCCTCATACATGTTGTAGTCATTTCTTCACTCTACCAGGTCCTGCATGAATCACTTTACTCAGTTCTTCTTTTCCAGAGTGCCATCCCTCTGAAATTCTCTCATTCTCTTGCTGCTATTCAAGTCTTGTTCTGCCTGCAAAGTCCATGAGTACAACCCCTTCTCCCAGATCAAATTACTAGGATATTTATTAATATCACATAATGTTGGAAAGTGGTGAGCTGGCAAAATCATTAGCATGCTGGGTAAAATGCTTAGTGGCATTTTGTCTATCTGTATGTTCTGAGTTCAAATACCACTGGGGTTGACTTTACCTTTCATCCTTTTGAGATCGATAAAATAAGTACCAGTTGAGTACAATCAACTCATGCCCACTCCCCAAAATTGTTGGCCTTGTGACAAAATTTGAAATCATTATTGCATAATGTTAGATCATTTGATGACTGACTCTTGATTTATTAGTTCACAAAATATTTTTTTAATAATTAATAGAATAATAATTATTGCCCAAATGATGTTTCTTTACTGAATACTCATTTTGTATGATTTGCATGATAGGACATCATTAGATTGATCATTAATTCATAGTAGACTTTTGATTTAGCCTTTTGCCTGTCCAATGTATTTTGATAAGCTTGTCCTGTACCTCCGTGCTTGTTTTCAGATTTTTAGCTACCCCTTGTTTCATGCATTCTGAGTAACATAAGGCTTTCCTTTCGAAAGTCCAAAGATATGTCTAGTGATCATTAAAATAAGCAAAGATATGTCTAGTGATAATTAAAATAAAATAAGCAATATGTCTAGTGATAATTAAATAAGTGTCATATATGATGCGGAGGCGCAATGGCCCAGTGGTTAGGGCAGCGAACTCGCAGTCATAGGATCGCGGTTTCGATTCCCAGACAGGGCGTTGTGTGTGTTTATTGAGCGAAAACACCTAAAGCTCCATGAGGCAGGGGATGGTGGCTAAACCCTGCTGTACTCTTTCACCACAACTTTCTCTCACTCTTACTTCCTGTTTCCGTTGTACCTGTAATTCAAAGGGTCAGCCTTGTCACACTGTGTCACACTGAATATCCCCGAGAACTACGTTAAGGGTACACGTGTCTGTGGAGTGCTCAGCCACTTGCACGTTAATTTCACGAGCAGGCTGTTCCGTTGATCGGATCAACTGGAACCCTCGACGTTGTAAGCAACAGAGTGCCAACAACAACAATATATGATGCATTGATGCCAGGGAAATATGTTGTAATCACATATGATACACTGGACAGGCAAAGGTTAAATATCTTAAGGTTTCTTTTTTTAATATTCAAAATATGGGTTTATTATTAGTTTAAAGGAGGATAGAGAATTTTATGAATTACTAGTGCTAGAAAAACAGTTTCACAGTGTTAGTTACAGCTGTTAACAATCTGCATTCAAATTATACTCTCTCTCTCTTTTTCTCTTTTACTTGTTTCAGTCATTTGACTGTGGCCATGCTGGAGCACCGCCTTTAGTCGAGCAAATCGACCCCAGGACTTATTCTTTGGAAGCCTAGTACTTATTCTATTGGTCTCTCTTGCTGAACCACTAAGTTACGGGGACGTAAACACACCAGCATCAGTTGTCAAGCAATGTTGGGGGGACAAACACAGACACAAACATATACACACACATATATACATATATATGACGGGCTTCTTTCAGTTTTCCGTCTACCAAATCCACTCACAAGGCTTTGGTCGGCCCAAGACTATAGTAGAAGACACCTGCCCAAGGTGCCATGCAGTGGGAATGAACCCAGAACTATGTGGTTGGTAAGCAAGCTACTTACCACACAGCCACTCCTGCGCCTACTAAATTTAACTTTATTTCTGTCCTTTTGGGGATCACTAAAATAAAGTACTGGGTCAAGTACTGGTGTTGTAACCAACTGAACCCAATTCCCTCAAAATTTCAAGCTCTTTTGCCTAAATTAGAAATAATTATTATACTTAGGAATTTGTGGCTTAGTAATGGAACATTGACTCAATAATTTATAGAACTTTAGTTTAATACCTGAAATGATGTTAATTCAATATTTGATAAAATTCTGATTTAATGGTTGCAAGGATATCAATTCCATGATTAAACATAATTATTGGAGGTACTTTGTTAAATGATTAAATTTGATATATGCATAGGTACAGGCATAGCTGTGTAGTCAAAAGATTGCTTTGTGACTACATGGTTCCAGGTTTGATCATGCTGTGTGACAGAATGGACATAAGTCTTCTACTGAAGTCTTTGGTTTACCAATGCATTGTAAGTGGAATTTGGTAGACAGCAATAGTACAGAAGCCTAAAGGCAGTGAGCTGGCAGAATCATTAGCACACCAGGTAAAACGCTTAGCGGTATTTCATCTGCTGTTATGTTCTGAGTTTAAATTCCACCGAGGTTGACTTTGCCTTTCTTCTTTTCGGGGGGGGGGGTTGATAAATTAAGTACCAGTTGTGTACTGGGATTAATCTAATCGACTGGCCCCCTCCCCACCAAATTTTGGGCCTTGTACCTAGAGTAGAAAAGAATAGTACAGAAGCCAAGTGTCTCAAGGTATATTTATGTCAAAATATAATGGTCAAAATATGAGGTGTGGGTATTGCTGTGTGGTGAGAAGTTTGCTTCCCAGACTCATGGTTTCAGGTTCAGTCCCACTGCGTATCACCTTAGACAAGTATCTTCTACTATAGCCTTGGACAGACCAAAGCTTTGTAAGTGGATTTGATAGATAGAAACTGCAAGAAGCCTGTTGTGTATGTATATTTATTAGTCTTTAAGAATAATATTATCATCATCATCATCATTTAACATGCATTTTCCTTGCTGGCATGAGTTGATATGTGTTTGTGTGTGTGTAGTTAATTAAAGAAACAGAGGAAAAAAACAGGGAAAAAAAGAAAAAGAAAAAGCAAATGTGAGGATATAGCACAAGCAAAGTATTAATATTATGCTCAGATAAGGAAAAGAGTAGTTGTTTTACGTTTTGAGCACAGCTCTTCTTCAGAAACAGTAAAAACAGGAAAGTCCAAAAGGAAGAAAGAAGAAGCAAAAAAAAAAAACTGCCAATGATCCATGTTTGGCTACAATATATATATGTTTCCATTATAACTGAACATTAAAAACTAACAATTTGTGTGAGTGTTTCTTTGTCTTGACATTGCATGGCAGTTGTATAATGATTGTTACTGTTATACAAGTAATGTCATTAATTTCTAATATTCTGCAAGAGCATATGTCTAACCATTGGGAAATATTACTTTGTTTAAAACAGTTGGGGGTTGGTGGCAGGAAGAGTATCCAACTGTAGAAAATCTGCTTCAAAATCTCCATTTTAACCCATGCAAGCATGGAAAAGTTGACATTATGATGATGATGTTAAGGATAACTTAACCATTTGATAAACAGAGATCAATAAAATAAACACTAGGATGCAGTGCAGTTGACATGATCATTTAAAATCTTCCAAGGTCTTAGTCAATCATGTAAGACCATATGAAAATCTTGGTCAATAAGATCTTAATGGAATCAATATGACTGAAGGTTTTAATCTTTTAGTTGAATATCTGGAGTCTGACACCCAGTATGGTCACAGACCAATGACTGAAATCAGTGAAACAAAAAAAGCAATATACATCGAACTGTGTAGCTATTATAAATTTATTTCCATCCACCAAGATGTAACTAAAATTGAAAATTTCCTTGTCATTGCAAACATATAATTTCAATGCTTCATGTTATAGAAAAAAACATGAGTAGTATTGATAAAAATGTTGATGCAGTACAGAACAAGATGGATTATTAAATCAATATATGTGTAAATATGTTTAATTTCACTGTAAAAGAAAATATGGAATCTGCAGACATATTATAGCTTTATATATAAGGCGGCAGGCTGGCATATTGCTGAGTGGCATTACATCTGTCTTTACATTCTGAGTTCAAATTCCACTGAGGTCAACTTTGCCTTTCATCTTTTTGGGGTCAATAAAATAAGTACCATTTGAGCACAGGGGTCAATGTAATTGACTTACCTTTTCCCCTTAAATTGCTGGCCTTGAGTCAAAATTTGAAATCTTATTCTAGCTTTGTATTATAGGTCAAGGGTCATGGCTTGATGGTTAAGGTGTTAGACTAACAACCACTGAGCTGTGAGTTCAGTTTTTAAACTGGACAAAGCATTGTGTCTGAAAATAAAGTGCCTTGAGTAAAGGACTTCATTTTATCTATCTCTAGTAGACATAGTTGAAGATGAATACCAGCAGTATATGGAGGTTAATCTTGTGGCAACCTGGTATTCCTTTCAGGGTGCGTATCTTCAGCTGTCAGCCTGAATACCTTGAAAATCCATATAAGCTTCAGCAAAATGAGCATGTAGACTTGAGAGAGAAACAGACAGACAGAAAGAGAGTAGCAGAAAAGAGAGAGAGAGCGGGGGCAGGGTTATATTGTAGCCTTTTCCTGACTTCAGAAACCCAGAATGTTTTATGTTTTGCATAAAACTTGAATAATAGAAGGTTCTTCAAAACCAACAAGTTGAATTATTCTGGGTATAAATGTCATAGTACTTTGAGGTAAAGTAATCCTCTTCCTGATACCCCAACTTTTTTTTTTTCAGTCAACACTATTATTAGCATTATTAGCAAGTTAGAAATTATGTGAAGGTAATACCCCCTACCAAGAAAATATTTTTTAATGAGAATTGAGAATTGTTGATATGGAAGACTGATTGCAAGTAGGTATGTGCGCCCATATTACAGAAACTAGTGGTAATATATGAGCTTGAAATTAGTTTCTGTAAACTGGTGCTAATGTATCAGATATGACATAAACAATAAGAGAATAAATTAAAAATTACAAAAAACAAACATATAAATACGTAATGCAGTCTTATAATATTTCAGAAGGTATGCACTTTCAGAGGTTTATTTTAATGTATTGAGTTACATAGTTACATGGTAGTTACTGCAATTTGTTTTGGCTTTGGGTAGTTGATATGTTGAATCATTAGAGCATTGGCAATAATGCCTTGTGGTAATTCTGCTACAACTTTATATTTTGAGTTCAAACCCATTAAAGTTCGCTTTCCTTTTCATCCTTTCAGAATCGATAAAATAACTAACAACAATCAATTACTAGAGTTGATGTAATTAACTAGTTTTTCCCTCCAAAATTGCTGGCTTGTGCTGTTATTATATTTATTTCTTTATTGCCCACGGGGGGGGGGGGGCTAAATGTAGAGGGGACAAACAAGGACAGACAAAGGAATTAAGTCGATTACATCGATCCCAGTGCATAACCGGTACTTATTTAATCGACCCTGAAAGGATGAAAGGCAAAGTCGACTTCGGTGGAATTTGAACTCAGAACGTAACAGCAGATGAAATACTGCTGAGCCTTTTGTCTGGGATGCTAACGATTCTGCCAGGTCACCACCCTTATTAGCAGTTATTATTATAAGGATGGTGAAAGATGGTAAGCTGACAAAATTGTTAGCAAAATGCTTAGCAGCATTTCATCTGTCTTTATGTTCTAAGTTCAAATTCCACCTGGATCAACTTTGCCTTTCATCCTTTCTGGATCAATAAAATGAGTTTTAGTTGAACAAATTGACCCCAGTAGTAATATTTTTGTTTCTAGTCTGGTACTTATTCTCTCAGTCTCTTTTGCTGAGCCACTAAGTTGTGGTGATGTAAACACACCAACACCATCTGTCAAGCAGTGGTGGAGGACACACACACACACATACACACACACACACATACACATACACACACACACACACACTCACACACACGTATATATATATATATATATACACACACATGATGGGCATCTTTCAGATCTACTCACAAGTCCTTGGTGAGCCTGAGGCAAAAGTAGAAGACACTAGCCCAAGGTGTCATGCAATGGGACTGAACATGTGGCTGGGAAGTATAGTACAACATAAATGAACATCATAAAGTTTCAGTTAATTTATACCAATGTAATGTGAGGGGAAAAAACAACGGCAAAAAACAACAGCCATCACTCACTTGCATGACCTGGTATCATGAACTGTGTAATTGTTTGAGATAGCTATATAATTATGAGTAAACAACTTCTTGGCCCTTTAAGCTCTATGAGCCATAAGAACATGGAAGATGTAAGAACTGGAGGGAGAGAAGGTTGTGCCAGAACTCATTTTCAATTAAGTAAACTGGAGCCATGTGAAATTAAATGCCTTTTCTCAAGGAGAATATGTACTGCATGTTCCAGGAACTGAAACCTTACAATGAAAAACCAACACTTTAACCACTAAATGGCAGAGTTATTTTACTCAACTGTTCCTGCGTCTTATAATGTAAATTATAATGTAAATTAAGCCACATCAGCAGAAATGTAATCACAAAAGAGTTAATATTTGATAGAATACTGGTTTAATGATTGATTGAATTATAAATATTAAGTGTTTGTTTTCTGGTTTGTAGAATATTGGCTCTTTTGTTTGTAAAGTATCATTATTTCGATAATTAGGCAAACTTTGGTTTGTTGGTCAACAGGATAGAGTTTCTTGTGAAAATGAAAATAATTTTCAAGCACCAGTGTTGCTGAATCCATTCTTCTAATGAATCAAGTGTGTTATGAACATATAACTGTTGTAAATGAGAAGCTGTTCTCCTGTGACGAATAAAACAGTGATTAGCATATCAAATATGTGTGTGTGTGTGTGTGTGTGTGTGTGTGTGTGTGTGTGTGTGTGTGTGTGTGTATGCAAAAGTGAGTGTGTGTTCTTGTGTTTTAACCTTGTCTAGATATTTGTGTACTAATTCTTATAAACTGTATTACTTTTACAATCTTAAATAAAAATATGTCCCACCATTCTTCAAAAAACAATGGGAAAATATCAGTTTTCTGAGAAGCAGGTGATGGTTAGCAACAGGAAGAACATCTGGCCACAGAAAATTTACCTTAACCGTGTTTTGTCTGTTCTGTGCAAGCATGGAAAAATGGACATTCAAATGATAATATTATGTCTTATATATGTGTGTGTCTGTGTCTACATACATACATACATACATACATACACACACACACACACATACATATACATACATAGCATACATACATACATAACATACATACATACATTACATACATACATACATACATACATACATACATACATACATACATACTAGGGTGGTGTAAAAACTGCAGCTTTTGAAATTGGTAACCAAGAATCGATATTTTGTTGCAAATTAGGGTTAAAAGAAAGGTGTATAAAGAACTTTGTGGTTAGATATTTTTTTCAACACAATCAAAAATTTTTTTAATTATTTTTTTGGGTCAAACTTTGGATTTCATGGAGTGTAACAAATACATATTTCTATATAGCAGAAGGCAAAACAGTAAATATAGTATCCTTAAGATGTTGCATACCAAGTTTCAATACAATTGACTTATAGCTTGAGGTTCTGCATTGACTATAAATAAAACAAGAGTGTGAACTTCTCTCCAGTGCTTCTGCAACAGTATTTGCTTGTAGATGTACTTCCTATGTGTGTGAAGTTTTCTGCTTTGTACCTTGCCTTTAGGCTATTGTATTAAAATTAATGATCAGGTTAAATTTAGTGTTGTTTACATTTAGTGATGACACATAAGCTAATAACACATCATGATACTGAATGCTTGATATTTGGTACTCCGTGTGATCTTAGTGAGCGAGTTTTGCCAACTTATAAGGACATACTAAAATGTGTTTTTATTTGAATGAGAAAATGAAAAGAATGTAGCTAAGAAAAATTGTCAAGATTGTAGCAGAAAAGATAATTCTTCTTTGGCAAAAGGCATCCACCTCTTGTGTTACAATTGAGTCAGTTAAACCGAAAATCTTTTATCTAAATTACCAAGCATTACAAAAATCTGTGAAAAATAGAAAAAAATGTGTCATCGTTTCAAACAAAGTGCAATGTGTTTAAAAACAATGCAACAAAAGATTTATTTGGCATTTCCTGTTGCAAGTGCAACTCCTTTAAAAACTGTAGTTGTAGCAGAGACAAAAAAGTACCACAGAGAGAACAAGATTTTTTACAGGATCAATGGACAAATCGAAAAATGACCATTGGTGGAATAGATCAAGCAGTATCTAAACAGAACGTTCAGAGGTTGATTAGAAAGAATCAGCCAGATCACAGTTACCCTTCTACCTCTGCAAAGGATAGTTCAAGATTTTCAGTTTAACTGACTCAGTCATAACACAAGGGATGGATGCCTTTTTCCAAAGAATAATCTTTTCTGCTACAATCTTGACAATTTGTTTAATTTATTTTAATGTGTGTAATCTAGACCTCATGTAACACATATATTCGGTGTCCCAGTATTAAAGATAATAAAGAAAACAAAGTTGGAAAGGCTATTTATTTCACATAATTTCAAAATTTCAAGTGCGTTGTGGAGCCTGAAGATATAAATTTTAGAACTTGAGATTTTAACACTCTTGTTTTTAAAGGATTTCGTAAAAGAAAATTTATTCTTAACAATTTATGTCAAAAATAAAATTAGGAACAGCAAACGTGTTATAAATTGATTTTTCACACATTATTCAAAATTTTAAGTGGGCTGTGGAGCCTGAAGGTGTAAATTTAAGAACTTCAGATTTTAACACAGTTGCTTTTAAAGGATTTCACAATAAAAAAAATATATTTTTGAAAACATATTTCAAAAATCTTCGTAAAATGCACATTTCTCGCAGTATGTATATACATGTGTGTAAGTATATATATATATAATTATTACAAATTAAAAGGGTAAAGGTTTATCAATTTATTAATTTATTAATAAATCAACAATTAATAATTTTTACCAAGCCCTTCGGTATGTAAGCACCATTATCGGTGGAGAACTTATTTAAAAGTTCATATACATTTATAAACATAATTAAAGGATCAGCAAATATTTGCTTCACCACATACCGAAGTTCAGAAATAGCAGCTAAAAAAGCTGTGAATGCTATCTGTTGGAGTCTCAGCTTTTTTAGCTGCTATTTCTGAACTTCGGTATGTGGTGAAGCAAATATTTGCTGATCCCTTAATTATGTTTATCAATATATATATATATATATATATATATATATATATATATATATATATATATATATATATCTGTCTCCAGATCTCTCTCTCCTCTTTCTCTTTCTTTCCCCTCTTTCTCTTTATAGTTGCACAAAATCATCCACTAACACACACACACACACACACACATTTACTACTGTACCGTTATTCCAAATACGTAACTAGATTTACCAAATTTACTTGCATTATCTGGAAAATAAGCACTTTAAAGAACATTTGCAGTTATCAAGTAAACATTCCTGCTAGCAAAATACCTACTGCTTGGTAAAAAGGTCAAATCAAATTCAAACTGTTGACTCTTCCTACAAATATATACTCTTTGAAGTATATTACACTTCAAAGGACATCTTGCTATGGAGTACCTACCAATCAATTTCAACTGTGGAAACCAAATCACTTAACCAATCATGAACCTCAAAGTGGTTGGTATTCAAAACAAGAGAATATTACTAATTAGTTGACTGGAATTTTTTTTTTTAAGACGTGCCATTCTAACCTTATTTAATTGGTTGTTTGACACTTTAAGTCTTGGGTCATTTTTTTTTTTTTTTTTTTAGCTGATTCTGTTGGAAGTATTAGTGCTCATGACCTTTGCAGATACTCTTAGAATGGTAGGTTTGAGACCATTAATATTTCTCTTGAACCTTTGTAAATCAACATCTGTAGGAAAGATATGAGCAGAGCAGGAATTCCAGCAAGCCAAAGTTTTAAGAAGGAATAACAGAGTGTAGTGTTTAGGCATGTAGTATTTAGGGTTGGATGAAACAAAAGTAATGTTAGGAGGAGATCTAAATGGGATGGGAGTGCCTGAATGGAGTGGGTACAAACCCAACTAGATACAAGGTGCAAATGCTATTATAGCTGTTGTAGGAAAAGCAATGAAAGGAACAGACTGGAGTGTGCCTGTGAGTGACTTTATGCCAGTCATAGAGGTGGCCTTCTTTTGGATGTGGTCTAGAACAGGGGTTTTCAAACTGTGGTCTGCGGACCACAGGGGGTCCGCAAGGACAAGACGGGGGTCCGTGGACAGCAAATACTTTTTATGGGCAATTTGATTTTATATGTTTTTTAATCAAAATCTTTTAATTAACAATAAACCTATCTGTTAAATACTGTTAAATAAATAAATGTAAAAATATATGTTATTTTAAGCAAATATTTATGTATAAATTTCATAAGCATTTATAAGGGGGTCTCAGATGTCAGAGCAGTAAACCATTGTAAAGCAACAAAGAAGATGAAATAAAATGTCAATTGGTTCTTTTAAAATGGTACTGAGTTTAAATTGTAAGCAACATCTGAATATGTTCTGACTAATTTATAGACACAATGCTAAAGCTTTTCTTTCTTGAACAGAAATGATGTTGCTGAAGGTCACTTATAGAGAAATGAAATTCAAGACTCTATTGTTACCCTAAGCAAAATGAAGGGAAACAATATTGAATTTTAAAATTCTTATAAGAAGTCTCAGTTGGCTATGGAAAGACCAGATTTACTTTTAGCCATCAAAAGTAGAATTGAATCTGATTGCTTGTTAACTGAACATGTTTTATGATTTTTCTTGAAGTTTTACTCAAATCTTAGTAGAAATATATATGTATTTATATTGCCAATGGTTATTGTTTATAATAACAGGCTTGCAGTTATAGGAAGGGTCATGGTTGGCATATCCAGTTCATGAGCATAAAGTTTAATTCCTGGATCTAGTGCACTGTGTCCTTGAATAAGGTGCTTCATTCCATGTTGTTCCTGTCAACACTGTTGTAAATGACTACCATCTGGGTGGTAGACAGAACTTTCCCCACTCTCTCTCTCTCTCTGGCTGTCATGTCCTGGTTTACTTGCTGTGAACTGGTGGGTGACCAAGCAGATATCTGTGTTTGTTTATCACTACATATGCAATTACAGATTGCATGATATATTTTACCATACTATACTCCTTCATGAATACTCTCTCGTGAACTGCTAGTACTCAGTTATGTTCAGTTCAATGTAAATAACATTATGTCATTATGTGCAATGTTTAAGACCCAACAAGCAAAAGTACAAACAGAGACTGAGTAGGTGATTCAGTTATCTATTTGTTGAAGAATGAATCCTGCCATTCTGTAAAAAACAAGAATCCTAGAAATATTTAATCAGAATTTTAAAGGATTTTAAAAATATAAAAGAAATTTTGCCAAAAATCAATTATTTTGTTGCAAGTCATAAAATACTGTCATATTCATTAGCATTTTACAATTTATATGAAGAATTCTAAATTAGAATGGGTCAAAGTTTTCAATTATCAGAATTATATTACATTTTTTTGTTTATCATACGCTAATAGTTTTGCTTCTTATTGAATTCTATATCATAAAATGAGGCTTAAAATCCCGCTTATGCATTCCCACTCAAATATGCTCCTTCAGCAAATTGCTGACATTATAAAGAACTGATTGAAGAGAAAATTCTGTTTCTAATTATACGTGCTATGGATAAAAATAAAACGTTGATGAAATTGAAAATAATTTACCTAATACCAGTAACATGTGTATTTGCTATGGTATCAAATAACGCTAAACAAACTAGGCTTAGCAATGTAAGCAAAGAAGAAAGAATGTTAAAATGACATTGATGATAAAAACAGATGAGGAGGATGACAATGGGTTCTAAATTCCATTGCCTTCTAGTAATCAGGCTTATAGTAGCTCCTCTCAGCCTAATAAGAGTTATTATATGCTTCATTGCAGTCTATCTCAGCAACTACATAAAATACATGATAGTTATAATGCTAAAAACAGGAGATGTTTATGGGGAACATAAGAGTCATCAGATGTACATGCATTGCTAATTAACACATAAAGAATATGGTATACTATACAATTTTGAAATTGCATACACATATGCAACAAAAAAATTGGTGCAACATGGATTTTAGCCAGACTACACAGTAACCAAATTGTCCATTCCCTTCCTTAAACATAACATACTTCCAACATATGTTTGCCCCCACCTTCAAAATAGTTGCCCTAATTAGTCTGTGCACACCATACTATGCAAACTGATAGGAGTGATGTTGATAGTTACATATATATGTACAAAATGAGGGAATGGAGCAGGTAAAATCCAGGCTACATATGTTTCCTAGTTAGCAGAATCTCAGAAGTTATAATTACTCAATGAGGATACTCCACTAGCTATTCATCAGGCCAAAGATACCTTAGTTAACTTGGGATCCCTTTACGACAATGTAACCTCCATTTAACTAAGGTATCTTTGGCCTGCTAGCTAGGAAACATATGTAGCCTGGATTTTATCTGCTCCATTCCCTCATTTTGGATTTTTATTGGCATACATAGCAACTTTAGTTGCTAACCATGAACTATAAAATAACTTCTTTCAGTTTAACTAACTTTGATAGGGAAAGAACTCACAACCTTCTATGCCATTAAACTACTATTGTTCCTGAAAGTTTTTTTTAATACTTTCTGCAGACTGCTCAAAACTTACTAACTTCCTACACTTAGACCCTTGGATCTTACACTTACATAATTTACATATTATTGTAATATATATGTGTCCCTTATATTATAGGGGTTCTATTTATAGAAGTATTGTGCATGCGAGATTCTTACATACAAGGCTTTGGTCAGCTTGGAGTTGTAGTAAAAGATATGAGGAACTTTATGTATCCTCAAAGAATGCTTCAATAAGCATTTTGATGTTAGAACTAGGCAATGTAGAAGAGGAACTTAAAGTCCTGCAGTAGCAGACACAGTTTGATTTGGACAGATGATGAGCGCTGCTAATCACAAAGATGATATTGACCAATTAAATATACTTTCCCGCAAGTGTTGCAAGCTCACATTTTGTTAAATAACTATGTCATCATCATCGTTATTATCATCATTGTTTTAACATCTACTTTTTCATGTTTGCTTCAGTTGGATGAAATACAGTGAAGCAGGTTTCTATGACTGGATGTACTTTCTGTTGCCAACCCTGACCGGTTTCCAAGCAATGTAATTTTTCCCCCTTGTCTGGACATATTTCCACAAGAATTTACAAACAAAAAGCTCTGCTTGTATGATAGTGATGTTTGTTTACTATTAGCATATGATGTCGAGACAAGGCGTAAAAAACACACATCAATACACACAAACATATATACATAGACTCATGCATGCATGCATACACACACACACACACACACACACACACACACACACACACACACACACACACACACACACAGGCACGGAAATGTTCTTTCAGTTTCTGTCCATCAAATATTCACTGCCAAAGCTTTGGCCAGCTCAAGGCAATAGCTGAAGACACTTGCCCAATGTGATGTACAGTGGGACTGAATCCAAAATTGCATGGGTGCAAAGCAAATTTCCTAACCACATAGAAGGGGATATAGCATCATACAACGTGGAAGACAATTGGAGATTTCTGCGGGACAACCTGTTGAAAGCCACCGACCAGATTTGCGAGTGGTGTAAGGTCCCCTCCCGACCCAGAGTAACGTGGTGGTGGAACAAGGAGGTAGACAGGGCTATTAGACAAAAGAAACAGGCTTGGAAGGACTGGAAGAACGGTGGTAGCAGGGAATTGTACCAATGTGCCAGAAGGGAGGCTAGGCAACAGGTTTATTTAGCCAGAGGGGAAGCAGATAAGGAAAGATTTGCCAATGTTCTGCGCCGTGAGGACCAAAGACTCGAGGTATTTCGTGTTGCAAGACAGTGTAGGAGAGAGAATAGTGATGTTGTAGGAGAGAAATGTGTTCGCATGGATGATGGTACGCTTGCATTAAATGAGGATGCAAAGAAAGAGGTCTGGAGATGCCACTACGATAGATTGCTTAATAAAGAGAATGAATGGGAGAAAGAGAGCCTGCCATATGTCGACCCAATAGAGGGACCAGCTATCCGAGTTGATAGTACCAGGGTAGATAAAGCAATTAAGAGTATGAAGACTGGGAAAGCCCCCGGCCCATCAGGAATCACTGCAGAGATGCTCAAAATATCTGGCAGTGTTGGCTATAGCCTAGTCACCCGTATTACGAACCAGGTGATACACGAAGGAGTCATACCCAATGACTGGTGTAGCAGCATCATAGTCAACTGCTACAAAGGTAAAGGTGACGCTTTAGATACAAATAATTACAGAGGCATCAAGCTGTTAGATCAGGTTATGAAAGTTACAGAGAGGGTCATAGCCCAACTAATTAGGGAGTGAATCAATTTAGATGAGATGCAGTTTGGGTTTGTGCCAGGTAAAAGCACTACTGATGCCTTATTTCTAGTGAGACAGTTGCAGGAGAAATACCTAGCTAAGGATAAACCTCTTTACCTGGCTTTCGTTGACATGGAGACAGCCTTTGACAGGGTCCCCCGATCCCTTATCTGGTGGTCAATGAGGAAACTTGGGATAGAAGAATGGTTAGTGAGAGCTGTGCGAGCCATGTACAGAGATGCTGCCAGTAAGGTGAGGGTTGGAAATGAGTACAGCAATGAATTCCGGGTAGAGGTAGGGGTCCACCAAGGTTCCGTCCTCAGCCCCCTCTTATTTATCATAGTCCTCCAGGCAATCACAGAGGAGTTCAAGACAGGTTGCCCCTGGGAGCTCCTCTATGCTGATGACCTTGCCCTAATTGCGGAGTCACTATCAGAACTAGAAGAGAAGTTTCAGGTGTGGAAGCAAGGTCTAGAATTGAAGGGCTTTAGAGTCAACCTAGCTAAAACCAAAATCCTAATAAGTAGGAAGGTAGATAAAACACAAACCCCTTCAGGTAGATGGCCCTGCTCAGTATGTAGAAAAGGAGTAGGTAGTAACTCTATAAGATGTACCCGGTGCGAGCTATGGACACATAAGAGGTGCAGCAACATCAAAGGCAGGTTAACTAGCAAGTTAGTTTTTGTTTGTGGCAGATGTTCAGGTGCAATAAAGACTGTAAACAAACAGGAAACAACTTCTATCTCATTCCAGGGTGAAAAACTAGAGGTAGTCGATAGCTTCCGCTATCTGGGCGACCAAGTTAGTAGTGGGGGTGGGGGTGCTGAAAGTGTAGCTGCTAGAATAAGAATAGCCTGGGCAAAGTTTAGAGAGCTCTTACCCCTGCTGGCGACAAAGGGACTCTCACTCAGAGTAAAAGGCAGACTGTATGACGCATGCGTACGAACAACCATGCTACATGGCAGTGAAACATGGGCTGTAACTGCTGAGGACATACGCAAGCTCGCAAGGAATGAAGCCAGTATGCTCCATTGGATGTGTAATGTCAATGTGAATACCCGTCAGAGTGTAAGTATCTTGAGAGAAAAGCTGAACATTAGAAGCATCAGTTGTGGCGTGCAAGAGAGACGATTGCGCTGGTATGGACATGTGGTGAGAATGGATGAGGATAGCTGCGTGAAAAAGTGCCACACCCTAACAGTTGAGGGAACCCGTGGAAGAGGTAGGCCCAGGAAGACCTGGGCTGAGGTGGTGAGGCAAGACTTTCGTACATTGGGCCTCACCGAGGCGATGACTACTGACCGAGACCTTTGGAAATGTGCTGTGCGTGAGAAGACCCGGCAAGCCAAGTAAGATCGTTGCCAGTGCCCCTGGACTGGTTCTTGTGCGGGTGGCACATGAGATGCACCATTTTGAGCGTGGCCATTGCCAGTACCGCCTGACTGGCTCCTGTAGGATTTTCGAGTGAGATCGTTGCCAGCGCCCCTGGACTGGCTTGTGCGGGTGGCACATAAAAGACACCATTTCGAGCGTGGCCGTTTTCGTGCGGGTGACACGTAAAAGCACCCACTACACTCTCTGAGTGGTTGGCGTTAGGAAGGGCATCCAGCTGTAGAAACTCTGCCAAATCAGACTGGAGCCTGGTGTTGCCATCCGGTTTCACCAGTCCTCAGTCAAATCGTCCAACCCATGCTAGCATGGAAAGCGGACGTTAAACGATGATGATGATGATGATGATGACAGTCATACTTGCATATTCATTCAAATCCTACTCCTGCACACTTGATCATTAAATAAATCTTCACTCTAAGTATTATATTGATGAAAGACTTCTTATAGACAACCTGTATAAATAACACACTTGCCCCACAGGACATAGGTGGACCACAAGGCACAGTGTTTTGGTGTAATTCTTGCCTCTTCAGTAACACTCAGACCATTGGAACTAAATTTCTATGGAAAAAAGCTGCTTCTTTTATGTATAGAGATAAGCAAAAAAATCATCTTGGCATGTGTGTGTGTGTGTGTGTGTGTGTGTGTGTGCATACACACACACACACACACACACACACACACACATGCAAGCATACATATATGTATATGTGTGTGTGTGTGTGTGTTTGTATGTTATGTCAGGTAATGCTTAGTGTTTCTGTAACACATAATCCACTACAACCTGTTGCATGCTTAGCTTGTTCATGACTAAGACAGTAAATCAATGAAGCCTGCTTGGTAAGGTGGGTAGTTTTCATTGGACACTCCTCAGGAGAGTAATCAAAAGGTGGATGAACTAAGTAGAGTCAATTGCCATCCAGCACCTGGGAGTCAGAGAACCCCTAGTCTTTGTGTTGATATTGTTCTAGAAGAGAAATTGATTTAACACCTATGAATTCATTTACATCCTTAGTTGTTGTTCTGGAGAAAATGCTTCCATAGTTACAGAGTGGGATTGGCCTTGTGCAAGGCTTTTCTTCACTTTAAAAGGCTTTAGGAACAGGCATTTTTTAACATCTCTATTAACATCTCTAGTATATGTAGAATACAATGGAAGGCCATAACTGTAAAAACCAAAACTTTCAATGAAAAATTTTATAATAGAATGGGTGGTAATCTTTCTGAACATCTACTGCAAGAGGTGCCCATCATTGCCACATCTATGTGAAAGAGTGTTGGTCCCTAACAGAGCTGAAAAGTCACATCCCTGTTATCTTTTATCGTTTACCTGCTTCAGTAATAAGACTTCAGCCATGCTGGGGCACCACTTTGAAGAATTTTAGCCAAATGCATACTACATACCTTTTTTCCTCTAAAGCCTGATGCTCATTCTATTGGTCTCAGTTGCCAAACTGCTACGTTATGAGGATGTAAACACACAAACATCAGTTGTCAAGCTGTGGTGAGGGACAGACACACACACACGCACACACATACATATATATGATGGGCTTCTTTTGGTTTCCTTCTAACAAATCCACTCAAAAGGATTTGTCAGCCCAAGGCTATAGTAGAAGATATTTTCCCAAGGTTCCACACAATGGGAATGAACCCAGAATCATGTGACTGAGAAGAAACTTCTTACTACACAGCCATATTTGTACATGTTTAAAAGAACAATCAAGTGAGGGCATTACTTGAATTAAAGCTGCAGTTATCATGTTTACTTGTATGTATGTATGTATGTATGTATGTATGTATGTATGAATGTATGTATGTATGTATGTATGTGTGTGTGTGTGTTTATATATGTATGTTGTATGAAAAGCATTCAGCTGTAAGGGAATGCCTCAGTATAATATATTTCTCCAACCCATGTTAGCATAGATAAAACATGGAAAAAGACAAAAGAAATCTGTATATACCCTTTTACTTGTTTCAGTCACTTGACTGTGGCCAATGCTGGAGCACCACCTTTTAGTTGAGCTAATCAACCCCCCGGACGTATTCTTTATAAGCCTAGTACTTATTCTATCGATCTCTTTAGCCAAACCGCTAAGTTACGGGGACGTAAACACACCAGCATTGGTTGTCAAGCGATGTTGGGGGGGACAAACACAGACACACAAACATATACACACACATATATATATATATATATATATATATATATATATATATACATATATACGATGAGCTTCTTTCAGTTTCCGTCTACCAAATCCACTCACAAGGCTTTGGTCGGCCCGAGGCTATAGTAGAAGACACTTGCCCAAGGTGCCACGCAGTGGGACTGAACCCGTAACCATGTGGTTGGTAAGCAAGCTACTTACCACACAGCCACTCCTACGCCTATATATTTCCTTTTAATATGTTTCTATTGAAGAAACTTATGATGTTGAATCAAAACATATTTAGCATGAAGATATATTTCAGATACAATCTCTAACTAAGCACTGATCATCACAAAAAGTATTCTATTAACACTAGGAATAAAATTAAAACTTTTAATTTTATGTTTGAGGGTCAGAGATGAAGTTGACTATCACAGTCAATTTTGGTAAATAGACAAGACTTAGATGTAACTTAGATCTCTTCTAACCTTAAAAACAAGAGGTGTTGACTTTTGTACTGTACACCAGAGAAATTCCTATCAACTTCAATATGCTGCTGTTACTACTGGCAATGATCTATAGCATCATGTGATGCCTAATACTCTGCTGATGCATGTGTTAATGCAGCACTGGTGACAGGATAACAATGTAACCATCCTTTGGTTGTTTGTTGAGTAATCTAAAAATTCAGCTCATCCTTAGCTTGATCCGTATTATATTTCTGATGAATATCCTTGGAAACATGATGACCAAAACAATGATGCAGTTGATTGTGTGTTGGCCAAAGAACTTGAAATCATTATTTTCCCGTTTACTAATGGCATATCTTTTGTTTCTACACTTAGAATAACATTTGTAAACTATACAGAATAATTTAGATTTACTTTGTTAAAGTTTTCTTTGATATTTTAGAGTCAATCCCAAGTCATTAAAGGATTTTTTCACTGACATTTCTGTTTTATAAAACAGACAATGTATGATTTATGAAATATTGAAGGAAATGTAATTTTCATTCAAATTCATGCCAGCAGAAATGCATTAACATGGAAGTTCTATGGCTGCTGATAATGTTTTATAATTGCTTACAGTAACTGAAATATTACTAAGGTACAGAAACCGGATATAAACTGTGTCAATAGCTTTACAATATAAAAGAAAAACTTCAATGGAAACTATATGACATTGGTTAATGTGTGTACTTATCTGCATTTACATATTATATATAAGTAATAATAATAACATAAGTGTGTTCTGTATATGCATGTGTGGCCAAGTGGTTAATATGTTATGGTTTTCCTTTCTGGACTGGATGGCATATTGTGTCCTTGAGCAAGGTACTTCATTTCACATTGCTCCAGTCTACAGCTGAAAATGAAGACCAGCCAATTGCTAGTACAGCCCTTTTCCCTCTGGTTGTCATCTGGATGTTACACTGACTCAAGGATGGGAGGGTTAAGAGGGTGTTCTCGGCCCTCTCATCTAGCCTCCAACTACTTATAGGTATCTTTTACAATTAGTGAATGTATAATGTTTGTTAGTTTATATATATGTGTGTGTGTGTGCATGTATCTCTCTCACTTTCTCCCTGTGTGTGTGTGTGTGTGTATGTATGTATGTATGTATGTATGTATGTATGTAGGTGTGTGTGTGAACATGTATGTATATATGTATGTGTGTGAATATGTATGTATTCCTGTATGTACACACACACACACACACACACACACACACAAACACACACATATATATATATATATATATATATATACATCTATATATGCGTAGTTAATTTTTGGGAAAGTAAGCATGTAAACTCGAGTCAGGTTCTTTCCTTGGCTCGTGTTTACATGCTAATCCGGATCTCTGCTGATGAAAGCTCCGGAGTTAGATATAATTTTATCTAGCTAAATAGCTTGAAACCATGGTACAGAGTGTAGACTGGTAAAAATGTTTTTATTTTTCATTCTCTTTCGAAATTATCCCTATTTTTGTGGTATAGAGTTTTTTGCTACTCTTTCTAGCGGGTAGATGTCCAATTATAGGCATCTCTATATTTTAAATGAATTATATATATACATCTATATAGACACATACACACACACATACATGTATAGGGCAGTGAACTGACAACCATCAGAACATTGGGATTTTTTCAGCAGCTTGGAAATTTAAGTGAAAATTTTAAAATTTTGGTATATTGATGTAATTTTACATGCTGAATCTAAATTTGGGATTTATTTATTCCCAGAAAATTTAGGAAAATGTTACAGAGGTTCAAAGTTTGATAATTTGTAGTTTAATAAGAAATCAAGAATCAGAAGTTAGCATTTTCTGCATGACAGCTGTCTTACAAACTGACAGACAAAAAAAAAAACTGGCACAAAATGACATCATCCATCAAATTTTGTAGTGTGGTTGCAATGGAGAAAGCATTACTTTGGAAACAGACTCCAACGTGAAATTTATGGTTATGTGTATAAGAATGGCTTTTGATAGGCTAAAATTACCCAAAGTTTGAAAACATTAAAAGCTGTTAAATTTTTATTTATTAATTTATGGTGAAAATGAATTTCATTTTAATAATTAGATTACAAAACTAAATCAGTTTACCACACTAATTGGGGCATAACTGAAAAATATGAAATCTGTAACAGCAACCATTAGATAGCATTTGTTCCAGCTTCTTGTATTCTGGAGTCAAATTTCACCATGGATTACTTTGTTAGTGGGCTCAGTCTGTCACACAGTTTAATCTTTAATCCTACCACCTGGACCTTAAGTATGTTTAGTAGATTCTTTTGTGAGCACGTAGCCCAGTTTTCCAATTTGAAGATAGCTTTACCTGGCTCTCTCACCATTCTACCAGTCTTGGAAGCTGTGGAATGATTTGTATGTACAGTCTTTCTTCCTGATTAAATGATTAAATGATTAAGATGAAAAACATAACTCAGCTTGCTTAACTGACTCAGAATAGGTTCTATGCCAAATCTGTGCAAGTAAGAACGTCTAAATGTGAAAACCAATTGCTCTTAAAATTAAAATAAATCATAAGTAAAATAAAATAAAATATAATAAAAAGCTATCCAATTTATGTATAGACAAAACGGATGCCAAATGGTAATTAATAAAGTAATTCATAAGGTATAGATACATGTGTGTGTGTGTGTGTGTGTGTGTGTCTAAATGTGGGCAGTATATGCAGGATGCAGGGAATAAATTGTCGTCTAAATTATGCAAAAATGAAAATAATACTGACATCTCATTTTAATAGATGTATTTACCAAAATTACATAAAAATATCTTGAAATAGAAAAGGGTAAATTTATTCAATAAAATTGCCATTGGCTCCAACCACAGCCTCCAGATGACTTCAGAATCTCCTGCAACTCTTCTGGACAGTTTCCTTGTTTATGTTGGTGAATACCGCCATAATCCTTGCCTTCAGCTCATCTTTGGTGTTACAAGGAGTTTTGTAGGTCTTTCACTCAACTGCATTCCACACATACATAATAATCAAGGTGGTTGCAGTCTGGGGAGTTAGTTGACCAGATGTTAGGGGTGATGTGGTCACAGAAATTGTCTGACACCCATTACTGGGTTCTCCTGTTTGTGTGGCATGATGCAGAGTCCTGTTGCCAGACATAGGGTCTTCCAGCAGCCACTCTCTTCACTCAGGGCAGCACTACATCCCCCAGGCACTTGATGTAGATCACCATGTGGAAAGATGACTGGGGGCATGGTGTTGCCATCACTAGTGATCACTTCAAAATCCCTGATGTTGACTGGATGTTTGATTTTTATCACACTTGGTACATGTCCTCAGATTACACTGTCCTTAGATTGACACTCAAACACTCTGAAATGTTCATGTTGGAGCTTTTAACATGAATGCTAAGCAGTACAGCATGTCGTTTCCAAATTTCTGGCAGAGAGAATTGCATCATGGTGTTTTTCTCACAGATGGTGCCCAACTAACTCTATTATGCTGTGTAGTCAACAAAATCAAAAACAAACAATGTACAAGTGTGAAATTAGAGATATAAAACGGCAACAATTTACCTAACGCACCCTGTGTGTGTGTGTCTATATATATATATATATATATATATATATATATATATATATACACACACACATACATACTTAGCTGCATACACCAACATATATACATATACAAGTACATGCATACATAGAAACATGTACATTCATACTTCAAATATAAGGTTTGTAAACCTAACTACAACTCTTGGTGGTCCAAATGAGATATGCAATCTATGAAGGTGTCTTTTCAATACATTGTCTTGTTTAAAAACCCAAATCAGATGGTTCTAAGGTGTAAGTGCATGAGGTGGTCAAACTCTGCATAAAGAGTGGACAACCACCATTATATATATATATATATATATATATATATATATATATATATATATATATATATATATATATATATATACTTTAACCATGTAACACAAGCCTTCTGTAGTTTTTTCACTCTTATTATCTTTTATATATATATATATATATATATATATATATATATATATATGAGAAAGAGAGATTTTAAATAAATACATGAATACATATATACTTACATGCACATGCACACATGCGCACACACATACATACATGTTTATTATTATATTTTTACATCTATTTTTTTATATATATAATATAATTTTTTCTACATTTTTATAACTTAAGGCAAAAAGTATGTGATATAAAAAATATATATCCTTTTGAAAGTTATTGTAGTTATTGTAGTATAACCCCACCTAACCATAATCCAGCAAGACAGTGGCACATGGGCATTTGGTTTAGCAGTAACTGGGTGGGATCAACAAATCTTTTGTTCCAGACAAAGAAGGTTTTCTCCAAGTTGAAAAACACTGTACTGTGTTGCATGCAATAGTTTATTGTCTAGGATGCAGTGTGGCAATCAACAAGTTGTTTCCTCCACAAACCAATCTGTTGTATTCCTTTAGGTTCTGGTGACAGCAATGTTCATTGTAAAGATAGGAAAGAGAGATTCGGTCAAAGGACATCAATGATTCTTCTTTAAGCATATATCACTTGTGGGCATGCCACCATAGTGCTTGAGTTATTGAGGCTATTGCTGCTGCAGCTACATTTTGTATACATGTTCTCTGTGTTGTCTGAAGTGATTGGGATGAATGGTGTTTTGGGATGCTGTAGGAATGTATTATCTTTTACTTGTTTCAGTCATTGACTGTTGCCATGCTGAGGCACTGTCTGGCAGGGTTTTATTTGAACAAGTGAAACCTAGTACTTATTTTCTTAAGTTTGGTTCTTATTCTATTCGTCTCTTTTGCTAAACCTCATGCATGCACGTGTGTCTGTGTGTATGTGTGGAGGTACATGACTTAGTGGTCACGGCATTGTATTTATGATTGTGGCTTTTGATTCCTAGACTGAGCAATGCATTGTGTTCTTGAGCAAAACACTTTATTTAACATTGCTTCAGTCCACTCAGCAGGCAAACTGAGTAATCCTTCAATGAATGAGCATCCTTTCCACTGGGTGAAGAATTGGTACACATAGAATTTGGGAAACCAGCCACATGAGCCTAAGGCTTTGGAAGGACCTTTGACCGTTGTTGCTTTTATATATATATATATATATATATATATATATATATATATATATATATATATGTATGCATATATTTATACAAATACACACACACACACACACACATATATATATTATATTATATACCAGAGTAAGCACATGAAATGTGCAACAAGGTGGAAAAAAGAGTACTCAAATACCAGAGGTAGAGTAATATGCTTTATTTAAAAGCAGCAGAAATATAACAAAAAAAACATTACTCTGAGTTTCACGTTCCCGTAAACTGTCCGATGAACGGGAACGTGAAACTCAGAGTAACGGTTTTTTTGTTATATTTCTGCTGCTTTTAAATAAAAAATATTATATTATATATATATATATATAATGAACAGGTTCATTGATTCTTTTTCGTCATGTCATAAACTGTAGTGAAAAGTACACAGAAATTTTACGTTGGAGAATATGTATATATATATATATCATCATCATATATATATATATATATATATATATATATATATATATATATATATATATATATATGAAATAAACTATTTACATGGTCAACCAGTTTCACTTGTGCTAAGAAGTTAGTGATAATGTCACGATTTCATGCTATCATAAGAATTCTTCATTCCATGTTAGTAGAAGGAAGGATATTTTGCAAATGAATCAAGAGGGAAATAAATTTTAGGAGAGGTAATCAGTGATTGTTATTATTAGAAGCAGGGGATTTAAATGGATTAATGGAACCTACATAACTGGACGTTTCCCACCAGACAGTTTTTCTTCTGAATATGGGCCTTTGTGCCTGAAATATAAAGGTTTTGTAAAACTTAATACATTGTCAGATGTTTTCTATTTTCTCTTCTTTTTTCCCTTCTTTGATATTACAATGCTTCAAGTGAACTATAACGCTCTTATAAACACACACACAAACACACACACACACACACACACACACACACACACACACACACATACACACACAAAGCTTCTGCACAGCTTCTATCTGTTAAATTCATCACAAGTCAAGAATATATTACATGACACTTGCTTAAATTACCAGATGGTAGCATTTAGTTGGATGATGTATTATGTCTATCAAATAGGTCATGAGAGTATTTGAACTCAGAACACTAAGAGCTGGAACAAATACAACAATGCATCCAATCTGATATTCTCACAGTTCTACCAATCAACCAACATGAATTGCTACTTTTTTGTCAATCTCAAAAGATGAAAGGTAAAATTGACCTTAATGGAAGTTGAACTCAGAGGGTAGAGAAAAAGAGCAAATATTAGGAAGTATATTATCCAATACTCTAACAACTTTTCTATTTCACCCTTTTATGCTTAAGAGTGTGGAGGCGCAATGGCCCAGTGGTTAGGGCAGCGGACTCGCGGTCATAGGATCGTGGTTTCGATTCCCAGACTGGGCGTTGTGAGTGTTTTTTGAGTGAAAAACACCTAAAGCTCCACAAGGCTCCGCCAGGGGATGGTGGCGAACCCTGCTGTACTCTTTCACAACAACTTTCTCTCATTCTTACTTGCTGTTTCTGTTGTGCCTGTAATTCAAAGAATGCAGGTTTTAAATTGCTGAGACAACAAACTGACCTTCCTACATGGATAGGTGGTTTTCATTCTGGCTATTTTCATTGTGCAGTGATTGAGATTTATGTCAGTGGTCTATGGAGGCTGTAGCTATGCAAAGTATGCTGCTGTATGTTTTTGCTGTGGTGAATTTGGTGGAGAGTTTATAGGAATTTTGAGTGTGTATATAAAAATGTGATGGATTTATGAGATGTTCCTTTTGGTTAAGCTTTAGATTTACATTTGCTACTCACTTTCCAGATTTGGAGAATTTCACTATGTTGTATGAGTAGGTGTTTATTCCCATCTCTGCTACACTAAGAAGACCTACAATCTTCTTGCTCCAGCTCTGATTAGCCCCTCACTTTTTTTTTTTTTTACTCTTGACTGGTTTAATTGAAGATAGCTTTATTATTTGTACACTACTGTTATTATTTCATTGTTCTAAGGTGGTGAGCTGGCATAAAATTTTTAAAGCCTCAAAAAAAAATATATACTTTGTGATATTTCTTCTGACTTATTACATTCTGAGTTCAAATTCTGCTGAGGTAGACTTTGCCTTTCATCCTTTCTGGGTCAACAACCGAAGTATTAGTCAAACACTGGGGTTGATGTATTTCACTTCTTCCCACCCCTCAGAACTGCTGGCCTTGTGCCAAAATTAGAGAGGAATATTTACTTGTAATGCTTTTTTATGTCTGGTTTGTGTATAGTAATAGATATTATACTGAAAACTAATTCTGTGTATCTGCTAAGTCTGTATCAGCAAGTGTAATGCTTTTAAATATCCTTTGGTGCTGCTATAAAGATCTATTAGTTTAAAAGTTTGTTTGGTGTCAGGATTTTAGGTGGTTGATTTAAAATCAGAGTTACTGTGAGTCCAAGTAATGTCAGGTACCCCTAACTGTGATGCTATATATGAGATTGTGGGCATGCACTATCAGGGTATAAGAACGTTGTTAAAAAGAGTGGGCATGAGGACTGATATTCTTTATACATAGTCTGGGAAGTCTATGTATATTTGGTGACCTATAAGATAGTTTATGTGTGGAATACATCAAAATGTTTGCTAATGTCATCGGAGTTAAAACGATATTCTCTTTTCTATGTAAGGTTTGTAGATAATGTTGTCATTGAGAGTGGAGATCTGAATTCATATAAGATGGAAAAAGCAATCTATGGGTTTCTGACATTAAAGAATAAATGTTTTTAGGATGTCTTATAGTACATATAAAAATGCATGGGTTTACATAGGGTTGCTTGTTATTAAGTTTTAAAATTGTATTTATTGCCATTTTCAAGAATCTGTGGTTTAATCCAAGATTTGTCTCAACTAACAGTAATCAAAGACAAGTCATTCTAGCCATGACTATACTATCTGTATAGTTTTATTTTTTGTGCATGTCTAACATTGGGCACCTAGGAATACATTATCCAGTTTGTCCTTGCTTTTTTTTTTAAGGATAGTAAAATGTGAGTTGAGTGAGATTTAGCTACTATTTCTTGGAAGCGCAATGGCCCAGTGGTTAGGGCAGCAGACTCGCGGTCATAGGATCGCAGTTTCGATTCCCAGACCAGGCATTGTGAGTGTTTATTGAGCGAAAACACCTAAAGCTCCACAAGGCTCCGGCAGGGGATGGTGGCGAACCCTGCTGTACTCTTTCACCACAACTTTCTCACACTCTTACTTCTTGTTTCTGTTGTTCCTGTAAGTCAAAGGGTCAGCCTTGTCACACTGTGTCACGCTGAATCTCCCTGAGAACTACGTTAAGGGTACACGTGTCTGTGGAGTGCTCAGCCACTTGCACGTTAATTTCACGAGCATGCTGTTCCGTTGATCGGATCAACTGGAACCCTCGACGTCGTAAGCGACAGAGTGTCAACAACAACAGCTACTATTTCTAATTGATAAGGTAACCATATAGGGTCTTCTTCATTAACTGTAGCTGAAGTTATTGAGTAGCTAAGTTATTGACCACTGCAATAACTCTTTCTAGTCTTAGCCATTTCCAGTACGTATTTATGATTTTGTCAAATCCATTTTTTTAAACACTTTTTTTTTAATTATTATTTTGGAGTTGTTTTATTACTTTTGTGTTTGTATCGAATGGAAAGAGAGGCCCAAGATCATAGTCCAGATGAAAGTTGTGCATTTACCTTTATATGTTTTTGCTCTGGTTTTTGTTTTTGTTTTTTGCTTTTGGTAACCGATTTCGAGAAAAGTATTTTGGTAATATAGTTTACTTACTGCTGGAATGTGGCTTTGTTACCTGACATTGTCATTGTGACATGTAATGCAATGCTGCAGTTAGAGTTATTGATTCTGTTAATTACAAGGTTTAATATTTTACCATTTATTTTACAACTCATTTTGGACACAAACCTTTGCCAGTATTATTCTTTTTGTTTTTTTGTTATTTCTTTGTTTAGTTTCATGATGTTGAGTTATATTTTTATTATATATGGCATTGGCACTTAGTGTCTTTTATAAAGTTTGGTACTTTATTGTGCAATTCTTGAGGTTGGTGAATTTGGTCCTGCACCATGTATTTTCTGGATGTTATATAATAATTATTATTATTATTTTTGCATGCATGCACCACTGCAGTATTGCAATATTTTGGTGATTGTCATGTTATTGAACTATATCCTTCTTGAGTTCAGAACACCCATCTCACTCATTTCACACTTCTTCACCTATCTCACCCAGCACGCTCAAGAAAACCCAGATTGGGAGGTTTTGAGCTTTCTTGAAATTTATGGAAGTGTTTTAGTTTTGTTTATCAATGTGAAAGTATGTTGTGGTGGTGGTGGTGGTGGTGGTGCTGCTGCTGCTGCTGCTACTGCTGCTGATGATGATGAGGGGGGGGCGTCGGCAGTGGCGGCAGTGGCGGCAGTGGAGGTAGTTGGAGAAATTGAAGAACTGTTTGTGAAATGGTTACAGCAGCTAGTGATGAACTACAAAAAGTGATTTCTAGCAAAGAAAAGTTGTTATGGTTAGCTTGTAGAACTACGTAGGTGTTTTTGCTTGAATTGTTTTAGAATATAAAGCTGTTTTAATTCTGATACTATTGTCTCCTTGAGTGTTTTCTGTTTTGCTTGTTCTCATTAACATCTATTCCAATGATTAGTGCTTTGGAAGTGTATGACTAGAAGCGTATGACATCTGCTCCAATGATTAGTGCTTTAGAAGTGTGTGAAGCCTTGAGGGACAGCCCTGATTGGTGGAATTATGATCAAAAGCATTCGTACTTTTATTAACCCATCTTATTTATCAAGGTGAGAGTGTATGGGTTAGTGGTTAGGGATATTCGACTCACAATCGTAAGATCATGAGGTCAATTCCTGGTGGCATGTTGTGTCTTTGGGCAAAGCATTTTATTTCACATTGCCCCTGTTCACTCATCTGGCAAATATGAGTTGTACTTGTAATTTAAATGGCCAGCCTCATTATATTCTATGTCACACTCAATCTCCCAGTGAACTACATTAAGGGTATATATGTCTGTGGAGTGTTTGGCCACTTGCACATTAATTTCACAAGTAGACTGTGCCATTGATCAAATCAAATGGAACATTTATCATTGTAACTAAGGAGGGCGAATTATTTTTTAAGGACTACATTATCGAATGTGACCTTTCTTTTTGAGACGGCTGGTATGTGATTCAAAGAGATTTGGCTGCTGTTTTTGGCAGATCAAATAACTATACAGAGACTCCTCCTTTATCTCACCAGGGAAGACAGTTGGTGGTTGTTGTGACATCTTGCTTTTATCTTTTAAGTGTTCCAGTAATTGGAGTATAGCCATGCTAGGGCACCACCTTGACAGGTTCAATCGACCCTGACACTTGTGCTTTTTTAAGTTATGGTACTTATTTTGTTGGTCTCCTTTTGCCAAACAACTACATTATGGGGACATAAACAAACAAACACTTGTTGTCAAGAAGTGATGAGGAACAAGCACAAATACAAAGATGCATACACACACACATATATTTAAATATACATACACACACAAACACACATATATACCCTCCCATATATATATATATATATATATATATATATATATATACATACAATTAAGGAGAGAAACAAGTCAGTGTATATATTCAATCAACCCATTTGAAATTCTCCACAGTATACAATATACATAGATGCATTCACATATATGAGATATGATAAAATTTATAAGAATGTATAAACACATATAAATGCAGATAAAAATTCATAAATATATAAACTAATAAATATAAATACGCAGTTGTACTTGTGAAGTCCGAATGTCTGTATTGGAGTCAATGAGGAGGGTAGATAAGAAAGTTAGTATAAAATCATTCATGAGGAATCCTAAATAGGTACAAAATTTTACGGCCATTTTGAGAAGATATTGGTTGATATGGGTGAGCTAACTCCAACCATACCAGTTATCTATACTCCTCTCATCAGAGTTAAGGGATTCAAAAACTTAAAATTCTAAGAAATATGAGAGGTTTGAGAATTTTTAGAAAACGAATGTTTTAGTTTTAATTATATCATCTGCTTGAAGAGTATGGTTTGACTAAACATTCGTTTTTTTTTTAATTCTCAAACCTCTCATATTTCGTAAAATTTTAATTTTTTGAATCCCTGAACTCTGATGAGAGGAGTATAGATAACTGTTATGGTTGGAGTTAGCTTGCCCATATCAACCTATATCTTCTCGAAACAGCCGTAAGAATTTGTACCTATTTAGGATTCCTCATGAATGATTTTATACTAACTTTCTAATCTACCCTCCTCATTGATTCTAATACAGACATTCGGACTTCACAAGTACAACAGTGTTTATGATTAGGTGTATCTAATTACAGGACTTTGTATATGTCATAAGGCTTTCAGGTATAGTTTAAAATGTTCTGCTTTATAGAAGTCCAGTCAATTTATGAGGATTTCTCTGTTAGGACAGTAGTTTTTGTTCTTTTTATATTATCGTCATGTGGGCTGTGATGAAATTCTTCAGTCTCATAGAAGTAATTTTTAAAAATTTATTATATTGTATTACCAGTGTCTGCAGTACAGGCAGAGAGCTGGCAGAATTGTTAGCTCATTGGGTAAAATGCTTTGTGGTATTTTTTTTTTTTGACTCTTCATATTTTGAGTTCAAATTCTTCCGATGCCAACTTTGCTTTTCATCCTTTCAGGCTTGATGAAATAAAGTATCAATCAAGTACTTGGGTTAACAGCTCTGGCTAAACCCTCCCCTCAAAATTGCTAGTCTTGAAATCTTAATTGATATCTGGAGTGCATTAATATCATCGTATTTTGTGTGTGAAAGTTTGGCTTTAGAGCATTGGTTGTTTTTGTTTATTTCATTACTGTTTTGCACCCATAGTTTGTTAACAAAACTAGAGGCCTTAATATGACAATAAGGAAGTACTTCAGAAGAAGGGGTATCATATTTTAGTTACCAAGGAAGGCTGAAATGAGTGTTTCATATATTGTTTTGGGATGGGTACATGAATGGTTATTGTCTTTTAAATGTTTATTTTGCTGGGAGTTTTTTTACAAAATTTTTCAAGCTTAGTATTGAGCTGGTTTGACAATTCCAGCTTCATTTCTGTCATTTTTGCTAACAGAATTAAATTCTGAAAGTATGGAATATTTTGTGGGAGTTTTGGTTATTATTTGTAGGAGGTTAAGTAACAACATACAGGTATTCCTCTTAGCCATTTAGTTACATATATTTTCTATAAAGGTTATCATCATCATCATCATCATTTTGTAATGACTTTCATACTGACATAAGTTGGATAAGTTATTGTTGCTCTCTCAGATAACCAGGGAGACCAAATTTCATTCTTAAGTTTAATTTTCGGCTTGATTTCTAATACTGGATGCCCTTCTTATTATCAGCAATCTTACAAAGTGTACTGGCTGTATTTTATAGTGGTGCTAGCACTAGAGAGCTTGTTATTTCAAGAATATGATTAAAAGGTTCTCACATCCCTAGTCTTAGCAGAATGAATTCAGTCATTTTACTGTGATACCAGCACTAGAGATAAAAAGCAGAGAGAGAGAGAGAGAGAGAGATGGATAAATAGTGGGTGAATGATGAGCTGTTGATAGTAAATGGTTAGGGGTGGGGTTATAGGTTGGGTGTATGAGGTATATGAAGGTCTGATAAGCTGCCTTAAGTATATACCTTAAGATAGTGAGAAAGGTAAGATGAGAGAGAGCAAGAGAGGGCAATGGAGAATTAAAGAGAAGTATATGTGCATGTATACTATGTATGTGTATGTGCTTTTGTACGTATGTATGTATTCATTCCTCCTCTTATCCATAGTCCTGAAGTAGGACTCCGTTTGGATAGAGACTCTACTTTCCACAGCAATTTCACTATACACTTTCTGCTTTTCCAAATAATGGAAATCTTGCCAGTTGCAGCTCACCACCAGCATCAGTTGAGTTACAATTTTCTGTTCAAGACTATATCTAAATAATTTTTCAATAAAAGGAAACAATTTGCTGTACTGAGACATATGTCAATTCTTAGAGAATTTTGGTTATTAATTACGAAAATGATTCTAATTTTTCAATATTAGCTAAAGTTTTGGATTACTTCTTCAAAATCTATAGAAAGAATATGACACAATAAAGAGCACTGATTACTACAAGTGATGTGCAATATGAGCAAATTAATTTCATTATTGTTCTTCCAATAAAACATGTGATATGATATATGATTTCTACTAAGATTTTTATGAAGTTCTTACAGTTCACTTTCATGGTTGTTTTGCTTGTTGATGGTAAATAATGTTGAGATTATCTTTGTCTACAGTTTGATAATAATCTGTCAATATTCTTTTACTTGTTTCAGTCTTTTGACTGTGGCCATGCTGGAGCACCGCCTTTTAGTCGATCAAATCGACCCCAGGACTTATTCTTTAGAAGCCTAGTACTTATTCTATCGATCTCTTTTGCCGAACCGCTAAGTTACGGGGACATAAACACACCAGCATCGGTTGTCAAGCGATGTTGGGGGGACAAACACAGACATACAAACATACACACACACACATACATATATATATATACATATATACGACGGGCTTCTTTCAGTTTCCGTCTACCAAATCCACTCACAAGGCTTTGGTCGGCCCGAGGCTATAGTAGAAGACACTTGCCCAAGATGCCGCGCAGTGGGACTGAACCCGGGACCATGTGGTTGGTAAGCTAGCTACTTACCACACAGCTGCTCCTACGCCTATACTGTTGATGTTCTTTTGCTATGATAATGTTTTTTTCTATGATAGGAATTTTCTGGTGTCGTATTTCATGATGCTCATTACTCACTGCCCACATTTTTCAGAGAGAGAAATCAAAGTGTAAATTAAGAAAATGTATCTTCAGAGATATGTCACACTTTAACTCTTGATAGGCATGAAACAAGTTTTCAAATGAAGCCTTATAATTTTCAGTTTATTTAGTTCCATGGAATTTGTTTATTGTCATTTTGAAAGTCATCCATACATATTTTTCTTTGACTTCTAAAATACCATCAAATTCATTGTCTGCATGAAGTTTTGTGACAGAACAGAGTTGATAAACATTCCTTCAATTTTTGCATCATTAATTGCAAGAAGCTTATCTTTGTGATAAAGGAGAGTTGCCCACATTTGGTCTATAGCTTCCTTAAAGCATTTCAGTAATCTTAGCTTATATATTTGATGGCAGCAAAATGATTTTTTTTTCTTGCTCAACAAGAGTCAGATCAAAATTTTTTATGCTAGGTTCAAAGAATTTCTTTTAAATTATTCTTTTACATGAAATGCAAAAGCCATAACTTTTGAATTATGAAATTTTCCTTTGACAATTGTCATAAATTACAGATAGCAAAAGTTTTAAATGTTGTCACACATTTCTTTCATATAGATTGAATATTCTATGAATATTGATGGCAAAAACTTATCAAAGTGTATTGAAACCTTTTTCAAGACAAGTTTCAACATTTCTTTGAATAGTTGCCATTTGATTGAATTGTGATTTAAATTACAAGCTTTCATGAGACTATAAATATTATTGCATGCAAGCAAATTGCTGTCTTTTATATAAAAAAGAAAAGGTGAGAAATCCTTACCATGATCACATGAAATATTTGGCATCATCAACAACTTGGTTACAATGTCTCAGTTGTATGCCTAGTGGATCTGCATTCATTTTCACAAACATAAGTTCTTTGTAAAATAATATATTTTGCTCTGAGGAAATTTATGTAGCTCTGTAGATTCACTTGAAATGTTTGGATCAGAAGATGTGCAACCTGCATGCCCATTGCATTACATGGGAAGCATGCCCATCGTTTCCCATATAATGGGAAATCTTTCACTATGTAGGACTAGCTATAGAACGGAGGATCAGACTGGAGCCTGGTGTTGCCATCCGGTTTCACCAGTCCTCAGTCAAATCGTCCAACCCATGCTAGCATGGAAAGCGGACGTTAAACGATGATGATGATGATGATGATTGCAGTGTTCTTTTCTTTTTGAATTTCACTCTTGAAAATTTTTGAAGTCAAGTGAAACAACAATCATTGTTATCAGCTGTAGGTTCACTCCATAATATAGATATTGTGAAAGGTATATACTTCCGAGACATTTGTCCAGAATGTTACCAATAGGTTTAAAGGAACATCTTTCATTTTACTCTTACACCCTCTCTTAAGTGTTCCTATTTGTATTCTTCAATTCTTCAGCTTCCTTCTTACTTCATTTCCCCCACCCCCATCACTCAAGTCCCCTTTACACCCAGTCTCCTATGACTTCTGTCTATGCATGAAGCTGATATTGTATTGTGTTCCCCATCAGCTGCAGCCAGTTTCTCAAACAAAGAAGATATAAAACTTCCCCCTCTTTTGTTTATTTCCCTCCTGTCATCTTTATGCTGAAGACTGAAACATTGGTTACTCCATTCACCATGATAATTTCATTGTACTTTTTCTGTTACATTTTGTATCTGATGCTGGCCACAACCAGTCTCATTTGGTTCTGTTTTATCTGATTTACCATAACTACCAAGAACAAAGAACTACCTCATAACCTTTATACAAAATCTCTATTATAGATTCTATTCTATACATTTATCACCATGACAAGACCATTTATATTATAGATCACCAAATACATCTATATTTTTGTTTTAAATGTCACCTTATAATAAAGCATATCTAGTAACTAAAGATAGGTTTGTTGCTGTAATTTTTAGTATAATTTAATTTGATGAACATTTGATGGATAGTAATTAAAATATCATCAAAGTTTTAGGTGCAATGGAATATCTAAATGTCCATTACTACTCTTAAGATTGTTGTCCTTGTGCATCAAACAAATAATACCAAATCAATTTCATATAGATAATTTTGTTTTGTTAAATATAAAGGTTCATTAATGTTTTATTAGAAAAATATTCCACTATTATAAAATAGAGCAAGAGAAAAACTTTTGCGATATATGTTATTTTTCAAAAACAATAAGGAAAACTTTAAAGTTGGCAAATGACAAGCAAAAAAAAAAAAAAAAAAATCAATCAATAAGTTATTTTTGCCATTTCAATAGAAGCTTTTAATCAATGTTACTGCAACCATGGTAAATAGACATTTTATTCAAAGCAGGTTTGACTATTATTAGAAAATACTACTTTCATTTAGTTATTTATATTTTAAAAAAATAAAAATAAAAAGCTATGCAATAGTCAATAGTATAGTAGATCCATAGTAGATAGTGGATCAAAGTGACATTATAATTGATGAAGTAAATTAATGGTTTGGTAATTCCAATCTACCTAAAGTTAACTTTATTTTTCCTTCCTTCTAGAACTGAAGAATTGGTTCCAATAGCATTTTAGTCATTTTGTATCGGTTTTGTTAGTCATTAAAAGGAATTCTATTTGAATATATTTGTTGAATTCTAAATCAGTTAATTATTTGATTACATCAAACCAAGTTAAAGTTAATCAAGAGAGTGCCTTTGTTTAGCTATGTACAAAGGTGACAAATTTGTAAAAGTTTTTAGAGTAGTGAATAGAATGCCTTGCAGTATTTGTTCTGATTTTCAGCTTTCTGAGTTCAAATCCTGCTGTGGCCTAGTAGGATGGTAGACTTTATTTGTCCCCCTGTTTAACACTACCTGATGACAACTTGGGTGCCTTTAGCAGAGAGTAACCCACAGAAAACATTTGGGTCAGATCTCCAGTTAGAGAATCACTTCTTCTCTCTCTTCTACCCCAGTCAGAGGCCCTGTGAAACCTCATCACCACTGCTTTCTTTGGCTAAAAATAAAATATGCCAATAGAAATTTTTAATGCTGCAAATTCAATCAAGCATAAACTTCCAATTCAATACTTTTACACTTTGAACATTTACACCAAGAATATACAATTCTGAAGGTAAAAGCATCAGTTCCTCATCTTGTAATTTGTATTAATGTCTCTTCAGTTTAATTGCCTTCATTGAAATAAAGCCACTCAGGGTAAAGATGTAGTTGGTAAAATACGTCTATCTAATCAGTGTTGATAAATTTGTAGCAAATACTTGTAAGGTTGATTTCTTGCAGATTTTGTTCGTATGCAATATTTTGAAGCTACAGAACAATTTTTTTGTCCTAAGTAAATTAATTTAATTAAATCTTTATGCGTAAACAGATACTGATATCCAACTCAGACTAGAGTGAAATCAATACATTAAAAAAATCAATTATGTTGCTTTTTTATCTACTTGGATACTGACTATCAAGACCAAGATCATTTTAACCAAATTCACCTAAATTTCTACATACTCACATACTCACTCCTAGATATGTTTCTTTTCTCTGTCTGTCTGTCTGTCTGTCTCTCTCTGTCTCTGTCTCTCTGTCTCTGTCTCTGTCTCTGTCTCTGTCTCTGTCTCTCTCTCTCTCTCTCTCTCTCTCTCTCTCTCTCTCTCTCTCCTTCATTCCTCTCTGTCTCTCTCCAATTTTGTTAACTCTGCTGTCTGAGGGTCCTTCTTTTGCCTTGTTACATTGGGAACAGTCATTATCATTTTTACATTATGGAATCTCATTCAGTCAAATAAAGAGCTCACTTCCCAGTCATGCAGTTTTGGGTTCAGTCCTGCTGTGAGCAACTTAGGTTAGTGTATTCTACTATAGGACAATAGCCTCCAATTAACAACGAACTTGGTAATGTAAACTGAAAGAAGTCAATCATATATATACATATATATGTATCATTGGTGTCTTTATAAACATCATCACCATTTTAACATCCCCTTTTCCATGCTTGCATAAGCCAAACAGAATTTGCTGAGGCAAATTTTCTATGATCAGATGCTCAACTTGTCACCAAGCCTTGCCTGTTTCCAAGCAAAGTAATATTTCCCTAAAGCTGGACATATTTTAATGGAAGTCTGGAAACAAATGACATTCCTTGAATGATGGTGATATACATTTACAACTGTTGTAACACACTTACACAAACAAATGTGTATATATATATATATATATATATATGCGAGTAAAAATAAATGCAAAAAAAGGGGGGGAGTTGTATGATTGTGTATAGAGGAATATATTATTTTGTTTAAAAGAGTTCCAACACTGTCTGTTTTTTATGTTTTATTTACATTGGTTTTGCAGGAATATAAATAAAACATAAAAAGCAGACAGTGTTGGAACTCTTTTAAACAAAATAATATATATATATATATATATATATATATATATGTAGAGAGGGAGGGAGAGAGAGAGAGATACATACAGGCATGCATACATAGATACATACATACATAGACACATAGACACATAGACACATACACACATAACATCATCACCATTTAATGTTTGTCTTCCATGCTAGCATGGGTTGGACGATTTGACTGAGGACTGGCAAACCAGATGGCTATACCAGGCTCCAATCTGATTTGGCAGAGTTTCTACAGCTGGATGCCCTTCCTAACACCAACCACTCCAAGAGTGTAGTGGGTGCTTTTATTATTATTATTATTATTATGGTCACTGTCTGGAATTGAACTCAGAATCTTGGGATTAGTAGCCTGCGCTCTTAACCACTATGCCATGTGCCCGTGATTCCCAACATTCTGAGTTTGATTCCAGGCTGTACTAATAATAATAATAATAACAACATCAAAAAATAACCTAGGAATGAGAACCCAGGTTCAAAATTTCTCCAAGACACCTGGTGAAGGCTGGAGGGTATATCAGCTAAAACGTTGTGTTAACAACAAACAAGATGAGGACAAATATCCGTCAAATATAAATAATGTAAATGATGTACATAATTCCTCATTCCTTAAATATAGAACTGTATGTATATACATACAACCGTTTTTTTTTTTTTGTTTTTTGGGGGTTTTTTTTTGTTTTTTGGGGTTTTTTTTTTTTTTGTTATTTGAAGTCTGTGTTGACAGACTTGCATTTACAATGAAAAGTACCATGTTTTCCTTAGTGGGTCAGCAGAATTTCAATAATGTTATGCAGGCCACCATTCAAATAGTGATAAAAAAAAAACTATGACGTAAATAGTAGTAATTGTCTGAAGAATTTTATGGTAAGAATAAATATGAATTTAAAGAGAAATGCATAGTATGAAGATCCTGGGAACTTAAAGGATTTCTCAGAGATTTTGTTGGTTTATTTCTTTAAATATGATTTATTTATTTGAAATTTTTGTATTATTTTCAAAATGGCCAGCTGCATATATTTTGATACAAGCATATTTTGAAATAGACAAAGCATAAGGATGTAGCTCTTTCTTTTTAATTTTTTTTTTTTTACCATCTTCAGCTAATTAAGAAGAAAAATTCAATTAATATTTCCAAGAAAAAGAAAGAAGAATTTTCTTATTAAAAATGAAAAGGAAAGAAATTTGTGAAGAACTAATTTTTTCCTTTTGAAATCTAATAATTAGCTCCCAAATTAAGCTTCCTGTTTTACTCAGATAATGGTATCCTAAATAACAAAAATGCATGAATTTTACAAAGCAAATACATGAAAACAAACAGAAGACTTCTTTCCTTTCGTTTTCCTCTAATCATATTTTCAACACCATTATCATTAAATACTTAGAACTTATCATTCAGTCATTACTAATCTTTCAACATATCATATCTCATCTACCTTATCCTAACATGAAGCATCAGTAATCATCTTCATTACTTCACTTTCTAATCAAATTCATCTGTTCGTTATCAAGCTTTCATATACTCATTGTTTAAGATTGCATTACTTATTTTAATCATTTATATTATCATTTTCATTATTGTGAAATACAATCACCAAGTGAAAATGTCAAGATTCTTTTGTCCCTATTTTCATAAGTTCATTTCACGTTGCCAATTCATCCATCATGTCCATAGATAAGGTACCTCATTTTACTTTCCAAACATTTCATAAATTAAAAAAAAAAAAAACTCATCATTATTAGTAGTTTTTCTTTTTTTTGTATTGTTTTTATTTTGAGTTTTTAAATGTCAATTATTTATTTACAAATTTTAATTCTTATCACATAAAATATCTGCTTAATTTGGCAGCTCTGCAAAAAAAGATAATATATTTAATTCAATTGAATTTTCACAAGTAGCAATTTAAGAGAACATATACAAAATTGATAAAATCAAAACAATGAAGAAATGATTACATAGTTTTGTACACATACACACACACACACACACACACACATATGTATGCAAGTTTAAGAACAACAGGGCATTTACTGATTGTGTGACTCTTAAAGTAGAGTCAAATTTATTGCAAACTTCAAGTAGACAAGGACTTCAAGTTTTGCCTTACAGTTTGTTCAATCAGACTGAATAAATTAAAGGAGAAATCTTGAAATCTCAATCAACTTGATCTTCACAATATATATATGTATGTATGCATGTACACACTTACACATACATATACACACACACACGTGCACGAATGAGGTGGATAAATGAAGGAAAGTAGCTCTTAACACTTCTTGGTTGGAGTTACATGTATTTAATATCAGTCTGACTTAGTTCCACATGACTTGGAGATTCATAGGCTTGTAGGACACAGATGTACATTTGTATATTGTTCTACATACGTAATATTGAAAGGTTCTACTCTTAAATAAGAAAGATTGAAGACTATTTCCCATTTAGTTAACTTTGGAAGCAATACCAAATAATGATACAATTGTAGTTTTCGGTTGAATATCACGTTTCAGAATTCTTAGTACAATTGATAAGATTAGACTTAAACATCTACAATGGTTCTTGTATGATTTGACATTTCAAAGTATTCTTCTCTTTGAGAAATTTAGATGTAAAGAAATGGAAACAATTTGAAAACACTGAAACCAGTAGCTACTTATAATCAAAGACATGAACTCAACATTTAGAATTAGCACATTGTTTGTCACAAAGAACTATAATTCTTCCATTCCTCCATTCCAAATCTTAATTCCTCCATTCCAAAATCTTAATTCCTCCTTTCTAACTTAATTCAGCTTGCAACACTCTTTAATATTTTGCAGAAGAAGTTTTAGAAACAAGATTGTTAATGGAATTGGTCACACATAGGTCAGTTCTGATTGAGAAGACCTATGATATAAGATGTTCCTTCTATAACCATCACATCATTTTATTTTCATAAATTTTTTTCGTGTTGTGCAGCCATGACTATATTATCTAAAATTCTTTCTTTTTCTTGAGAGATATTTGGCTGCTCTCCCACCAAATCCTGTGACCATATAATGTAGAGAAGAAACAAAAGTTCTTCAAGTCAGCTTACTCTAAGTGTAGATGCTTTAGTACATGAAGCTTTATAGCATGACTGAACCCATACTTATATTGACAATTCAAGAAACTTTGTTTTTGACTGGAATGAAATTCTTCCATCATAGTCTAAAACTCTTGTCTTTATCCTTAATTCTTCCCATAAAGTGATTATTTATGAGTGAAATGTGTATCTTGGTATTCAATAAAATCCTTATGTAATTAGTATATCACCAGAAGAATGTATTTTTGAGGTGAAATGCCAAAAAATCTACTAGAAACCTGCTAATGAAGATTTTGGTATTTTAAGCACCTTTACTAAATGACAACCTCCCCATCACCTTCAAGCTATGCTACACATAAAAGTGTTATTTTATAACATATGTATGTGTGTTTTACTCTGTCTTTCTACCTCCCCCTCTATTTCATATCTAACACTATAATGAAATAGAGAAAAACTGCACACTTAAAAATAGTTTTGTATATGAAGTTGGCAGTAAAATATCACGTTTGTTTAAGCATTCATCACTTGATAACATCTCGGCACTAAATCACTTACTAATGCTTCAGAATTTAAAGCATCATACTAATCAGATGCTAGTCAGAAGATGCTGATATCTGTTATCCTTATACATTGCTTTCAATTTACTGGTGATGAGAAGAATGAGTAGTTCCAAAAAGGAAAGGGTAAAATATTGTAAAGGAAAGAAATAAAATAACTTATAATATTTTTCAGAAATCCTGCAAGTTGTACCATTCAGAATCAATTATGCTCTCAGATCAAGCTTGATAGATCAATAATTTTCATGGCAGGAAATAAGATTAAATTATACAAAAATTACTGAGTCAGTGAATTGTCAAAGTAATTTGACATTTTCTTTGATGTCTATATTGATATTGAATGATTCCTGACAAGTAAGCCTATTGAAAAAAAAAAAAATAAGGATGATCCTTCCTATCAACAGCCTGCTCTTTCTCGTCTGAACTGAAATCATTTTGTACTTAATTTTCAATATATACCCTCATACTTAATTTTCAATATATACCCTCATAAGCAGAAATTTGTTTTAGCAATGTGGTCATGCCCATTTTTGGACAAAGCAATGACATACATGTACACACTCACAACTGGGATGCTTCACTCTAATCCATAGGAAGAAACTCATTCTCTTGGAAAAACACTTCATATACATAATAATATACATACACACACACATGTGACTATATATATATAAATATGTGCACACACACACACACATACACACACACACACATATATATATATATATATGTATATACATTACTTTACACACACACATACACACATGTTCAAATCTTCTCATGCCTATTGGTCAGAGCTTGTCTCAGTTTCCATGGTGTTCAAATGACAGAAATTACAGGATTACCCTCTGAATAGAATGGCAGGGTTAACCTTCCAGTAGTTAATAATCCTGATTTACAGTTGAGTGGAATACAGCAATGTAAAATGAAGTACCTTGCTTAAAGGCATAACATGCCACCTGCTTTCAAGGATTGAAACAATGAAGCATTTACCAATTTAATATAAATCATCAAAATTGAATGCTATTTCATGAAATTAGAAGTATATTATTGGCTGTCAAATACATCAATATCTTATGATCATTTGTCTTAGAAATATTCATACCTTAAGTAGCATTTTATGGTTAATATAGTAAAATTTCACTAAATAAAACACTTCAATGATATAGATATACTACATTTCAGACATCTAATTTCCAATCATTTTGTTCTCAAAATTCATAATTGCTTCTTTTTTGAAATTTCAATAAATATTCATTGACATTTATCAAAGTCATTTACTCAGAGCTGCATGAATATTATTTCATATTTTTATTTACCGTTGATTTTCTTGAAAGATGTATATCTTTTTCCAAATGAGTATAAGAAAGATGAAAACTCAATAATTAATAACCTTGTTTAAATATTCTACACTTCTAATGAAATTTTCAATGCTGTTCTAGATTTGTGATTACATTCAATATAACGATATTCAATGTCTGATAACTCAATGAAGCAAGTACTGATGGAATAGGTGCTGTTAATGTTAAAAATGGGTAAATTTGGGGACAATTTTCAGATAACAAATTGCCAAAACGAAGGCAAAAATGACATCACATACCTGTATATTTGTTTGCACACATGGGTATTTTCATACAAAATAAGCATAACATAGGTTCTCAATTAAGTGTCAATTGAAACTATGTATAAGGGGTAGACATATTTATCATTCTATATATCAATTCTTACATTTCAATATATACCCTCATAAGCAGAAATTTGTTTTAGCAATGTGGTCATGCCCATTTTTGGACAAAGCAATGACATACATGTACACACTCACAACTGGGATGCTTCAATCATAGTTCACTCTAATCCATAGGAAGAAACTCATTCTCTTGGAAAATATGTTTTGTTTCGATTTATTTTACCAATACTAAGCCAAACAGGGTCTACACATACTTTTTACTTACTTATGACAGCCCATCAAAAGTGATGACAGTGTTGATCCATGACATGATCCTCCTCTGCTTCCAGCACATTGTTTCTCATAGCTGATAAAACCAATATTAGATAGACAGATCCTGTGACACTGAAGGCACAAAAAGTGACCCCAAACAACAGCTGCAGGGGTTTGATGATGATTTCTCCTCCTCTCCTTCATACAGTCTCTTGCATTTGGTTTCAAAGCACTCTACTCCAGCATCACACATGCCTTCTGATTAACAGCCAAGGCCTCCAACCAACTGGTAAGAAAGCTACATAAAATGAGAAACCTTTTGGTCTATACATAACTCCAACATAAGAGAGGCTATGTACTTCCAGCTAACATGTCTGAAGAGTCACCAGTGCTGCTGAGTACATGAAATACCGTCAAGTCAGTATGAAATTTCTAGTAACAATCTGATCAGTCATATGCCATGACCAGTAATATACTGTTTAATGATGGTTTAGTTGCCCAAGTGACAGTCAATACTATTTTTCTTAAAGAATAATGAATTTGTAATCCGCCAAATGTATTGAGTAATCCTTCAATTTAAGGTAAAATTGTTTTTATTATAACATAAAAGCAGACATTAATATACATATCATCATATACATTTATACATATAAGATGATATATATATATATATACATATATATATATATATATACATACATACATACATACATACATACATACATATGTACATACATGTATACATATATATATATTCACAAGTATGTATATATATGTGAGTATATACTTAAGGTATGTATTTTTAAAGAAATTTCTAAAAATTAAACTAAAAAAAATTCAACACAAATGTAGAATCTAAATATTTTGATATTTATTTTTAGAAAATATTTTGTAACTGTGACTCTGAAGTTTTGCTCGTAGTGGCTTGTCAGACTGCCAGGCAAGACTTCGGACTCCCAGAACCATACATTTTTTTGTGAAACACAACACTACCTAGTTAAAAACTGGATTTAACCACTCCTCCTCATTGATTCCATTAAATATTTACAGAGTAATAAAATTACTTAAATAATACAACATCCTATGACCTACAAATTCTCAAATAAAACACCAACACACAAGATCTCAAAGCAATTAGATAACATTATCCGACAATATATGCCATAGAGATAACAGCATACTTTCATCATCTGAGGCATTCTTTGGGATGTTGGAAGAATCTAATCATAGTTACTGGTAACATCACTTTAGACACAGAAACGGGATCAGCACTATGTATTCAGTAAACCAGATGATGCCTAGGGCACTGTAATCTATGGGTGCCACACAGTTTCTGAAGTCCTTAGACAGAATTTCTTAATCCAATCTTTTCAAAGAATATAAACAAAAAAGACAAAGATAAACAAAACATCATAGCATAGTTTTTAAAGTTTAACTTCAGTATCCATTGTTAAGGAAGAAATGTTTTGGATCTTCAAACAATGTTTTAACAATATCAGATAATTAAATCATTTCCAGTTGAACTATTATACACTATTTTATTATAAGCTACTACTCCTGGCTGTATTCACAAAATAGTCATATCTGAGAGAAGAGAGCACACTTTATAGGACTGACCTAAAGTGATAGATATCCCAGCATCAGTCCTGCACAAAATGCCTTTAACTGATGTCCCCATGACAGATTATTATATATTAAATAGTGTATATAATTCACCAACTCTATCTTCTAATATACTGAGGAAACCATTAATGTTTTGTACATCTGAAATATTGGTTTCAAATTTTGGCACAAGGCCAGCAAGTTCAGGGCTTGTGGGTAAGCTAGTTACATCGACTCCAGTGCGCAACTGGTACTTAATTTGTCAATCCTAAAAGGATGAAAGACAAAGTCCACCTTGGCTAAATTGAACCTCAAAGACAGATGAAAACCACTAAGCATTTCACCCAATGTGGTAAAGATTCTGCCAGTTCAACACCTTATGCACATCTGAAATATTATCTACAGATTATGTTCTGCATTAAAGCCAACAGTACAAAGTATTTTGTGTGACTTTCTAATCACTGTGTTAATCCACTCTCTTGTAAGTGATAGCAACAATAATCTACAAATGATAGTACTTAAATCCAAATATTAAGAATAACAATGTTTATGGTAAACTAGAGTATAGTTGCAAATACTCTATACCTGCTCTTAATGAGTAATTCAGTTCCTGCAGATTCAACTCTTTTACTGCAGAGAGTCTACATTACACTATGCTATTTCACATAGGCCCTTTTTCATTGTAACTAATGGCCTTTGGTATTTTAATGGTAATCTGCTTATTTCATAGATGTCAGAAAAATGATGTTTTTTAGTAAGTCTACGTCAACTGGTCAACCGATTATGTAGTCAAGAAATCATTGATTATTTTATTCACCAGGTGTTGATGGTATAGGCGTGTAATAAAATATACTCTGTATTATAAATAACTGTGTTTTTTAGGAGAATTAGCTAGATTCTTGAGATGATCTGCTTTTGTTGTAGTTTAAACAGAACAAAACACAAAGAAAATAATGAATACTATAATTAATTTTATGAGTTCTGCATGTGGAAATATAATATAGCAAGAATAGCCAGCTGGAAATTTGAGTTCAATTCTATATTCCTTTATACACATTGTCATATTACAATGCTTCTATCCAGTTGCTATGGTAATAATCGGATTTGAGTATATCTATTTAACCTAAAGCAAGGGGGGGGGGGGAAACTTACATTAAGATGAAACTATATTTAAGTAATGCTAATTATTATGATGAATATGCATTGTTAGAAAATTAATTAGTCGAGGAAGATGTTTCTGAAACAGTTTCAATTAATCTAGATAATTAAAAGGGTTAAAGATAATTTGAAAACTTAAATAAGGCCTCATGGAGGCAATGGTAAGTGACCAAAATCTTTGGCAATATGCTGTGCTTGAGAAGACTTGTTAAGCCAAATGAAATCATAGTTATGGCTAATGCCGGTGTCACATAACTTGCACTTGTGTTGGTGGCACGTAAAAAAGCATCCATTACACTCTTGGAGTGGTTGGCATTAGGAAGGGCATCCAGCTATAAGAAACCATGCCAAATCAGATTGAAACCTGGTGCAGCTCGCCAGCTTACCAACTTCAGTCAAACTGCCTAAGCCATATCACCATGGAAAGCAGATGCTAAATGATGATGATGAGGAGGATGAGGATGAGGATGATGAAATAAATATTTAAAATGTAAGTCCAGTTATTCAAATAATCCAAGTACTGGAGTTCACGGCATTACCATATCATCAAATCTTTACTCTAATATTCTTAAAGACTAAATAGAGATTAATGATCAAACTAAGCTTCTTTGGTGAAGTCTAATACGACAGAAACATGTCCAGATTTGTCCCCATGTTATCAAAGATCAAACACATTGTTTATTACAGTCTATATTTAATTAATTTTCATGAAATAAAATTTTAAGTTTGTCTCTCCAGCTATTTTTTTTAATATTAGTATTAATGTCTTCATCATTAAGGGGAAAGTTTTACCTAATTTCTTTTGCCTCTCTACATTATGTAGGCTATGGTCTACTGTACAATGAAGTTTTATTGAGCATTTTCTCTAGCCTTTCCTTTAAGTAATTGTTTATGAGTTGTAGTTTCGGATCAATATAAATAGTAAGTGGCTATTTTAGAAAATAATCCCTTAATAAATGCAATATCTGACACTGGTAAGACAAGAAGTAGTTGAAGCCTTTCCAAGATCATCAGAAACTTAAGTGAAAGCAGAATCAAACCAGATCATAGAACTGGGTCATCAAGTACTTACTACTCCATTCAAAGCACTCTTCATGTATAACATGTAATGTCTGAGAAAAGTTTCTATAATTTGAAGGGTTGAATATTAAGTTGTAGGTGCAGACAAAATAACTTGCTTGGGGAACTTTATTCTAAGATGTTATGGAAAGAAAAAAATTTACATAAAAAGATGAATATTTAGGAACCAACGTGTTAGATTTACTATCATTCTGCTAAATTTGAAACTACAACACAGTGATAATTTTTATAATATAATAATTTTTATTATATAATTACAAAACAAGCCTTGTGCCTCTAGTAGAGAGAATTATAACTATAAAACGGCAGTCAGATGGTAAAATCAATAAAGCAATGGGAAAAAATGCCTTGTGGTAGTTTGTTTAAGTCTTTATATTTAAGTTCAAATCCTGCAGAAGTCAAACTTTGCCTTTCATGTTTTAGAGTCAATAAAATAAAGTGCCAGTCAAGTACTGAGATAGATGATATTGACTAACTCCGCTTCTCAAAATTTCTAGCCTTGTGTCTAAATTGAAACGAGTGCAATGAATTGACAGAACTGTTAGAGCATTGGACAAGGTGCCTTGCAGTATTTCTTTTGGTTCCTTACATCCTCAGATCAAACCTCATGAAGTTAACTTTGCCTTTCGTCCCTTTGATGAAATAAGGTCTCCAGCCAAGATCTGGAGTCCATATCAATCAATTATTCCCCCTCATCTCAAATATCTGACCTTGTGTCTGTGTTAGAAAATTATTCTATAATTAAAAGTATAAAGCAAATTTCAAAAGCCTATATGGATTATAGAGATTCACAACAAGAAAGGAAATGTCATTAGTTGTGATTATACCATATTAAATATAGTGATAAAAGACTGACTTAAAACTGAATGTTCATAAATATATACAAAGCAATATTTAGGGCTGGCAGGCATTAAACAGAATAACATTAATATGAATTTAATTTGTTATGCACCATCTCTTCAATAATTCAACATTTTCAATATTCAACACTGTCGATTATACAGTACCAAATATATATATATATATATATATATAAAAATAGACAACAACCATATGGGTCGTTTGTGGCCTACATTCATTGAAAGAAACATTTAACCCCATAGACTATATTCAACAGGTGCTTGAATCAATTGATATTATTAAAAGTGATATATAAAGGTAAATCTATTGATCTGGACAGTAAGATTGTCTGCAGAAATAGTATTTTTTAATGTCAATATTTTATTTAATGCAGTTAAAAAAAATAGAAATATCAGCAATAATAATTTATTTTGAGGTCAGTGAATTGATAGCTCAATTACAGAGTATCATAAATAACTGGATAATTAAGCAGTTATTAATTATAATGGCTATTCTTGCCATGACAGACAAAATAAATGTTCATAAAGTGAATGGAAAACAAACATATGTTAATTTTGTGAGTAATCAGGTGGTTTTAATCGTACTAGGAGGAATAACACTTAACTAGATGGACAATTCTCAAATAGAAGGGTAATTCATAACTAGATGCATAAATCTCATCAAGATAGGTACCTGGATTAGGTAGGTAATTCACATTAGATGTGTGTCTCATATTTAGATAGATGACTTTACTAGATGGGTAACACGTAATGTTAATTGAAGGTTATTATTTTAAAGTAAGTTGAAGGTGGTAAGGTAACAAAATCCTTAGTACAGCAAACAAAATGCTCAGCAGTATTTCTTCTGACTCTTTACTTTTTGAGTTCAAATTCTGCCTTGGTTGACTTTGCCTTTTATCCTTTCAGGGTCAATAAAGTAAAATACTAGTCAAGTACTAGGGTTGACCCCAATCTCCTTAAAATTGCTGGCCTTGTACCAACATTCAAAACCATAATTTTAAAATAAGTTTAAGAATAATAAAAGAAAATTTAGGGAAAGGGAAATGAAATACTGAAAATAGAGCAGGGTTTATTGTAAAATTCATTTTGATTGGGACTTCAGTCTAAATTTTGCCTGGCAATGTATTCAGCCAAGATGGAATAAATATGCTGCAGGACTTTATTTATCAATCAAAATGGACTTTACAATAAATGAATTACAGATAATTGAATAAGTAACTCATATTACATATGTATCAATCATTAGACTAATCAAATCTAGATTAGTGATTAACATCTAGATAAATACACAGTAATTAAATAACTCATATCTGAATAGTTAACTAACATCTAGATGGGTAACTCACAATAGCTTGGTTGGGTAGCTCATAATGGAATTGTAATGCATATCTAGATGAGTAACTCATAACCAGTAACACATTCCAATAGTCATTTGAGTTACACAGCAAGCTGGCGGAATTGATTGCACAGTGGACAAAATACTTAGCAGCATTTCATCCATCATTACATTCTGAATTCAAATTCCACCAAAGTTGACTTTGCCTTTTATCCATTCAGGGTTGATAAAATAAATACCGCTTGAGCTCTTGTGTTGATGAAATCAACTTACAGCCTCCCCTGAAATTGCTGGTCAATATTCATTTGAGTTAGAACAACAATTTAAAAATTAGTAGAGTCAACTAGATGCTTGGGTAGCTGACATTCACTTTCTTACTCTTAGGTGGATTTTACAGAATCCACTCTGTTGATAGCATTTAGGCCAGGTCTCCTTCTTTTCCTTCTTTTCTTCCACCTACCTCAAAGGTCCTGAAGGAATCATAGATGTTGCCCTTCTTCTTCTGACTATATCATTAAAATATGTTTATTTTCGGGTCTAATCATTCTAAGGTCAAAAACTGACAGGATCAACTTTGCCAGTTATCCTTCTGAGATCAATGAGTACTTATAGACACACTAAGTTAAGATATATGTGTTTGATTCTAGCTAATCAAAGAAACTGCTCATACTGGATGATCAATGAAAACTAATGCCTGGTTTAACTTCTCAGTCAAATCGTCCAACCCATGCTAGCATGGAAAGCGGACGTTAAACGATGATGATGATGATGATGATGATGATGAATACTAATCTTTCTTGCAATGAACAAACAATCATTAGAGACAAATATTATTTGCTTCTATAGCAGAGCATCAATTACCTCTAATTGTGCAGACCTTTCATTACATTTTTCAAATAAGATGCCCTGGAGTGGGCTATAATCCAATGACTAAAATCAGAAAATAGTTTTTAAAAAACATTACAAAGCAGAATGTATAAATTGATGATTGTTCAATTATCATCAATTTATTCTTTTGGAAACCACTTCTATGCAAAGCAGTAAATCAAAGTTACTTGTACTGGCCTTTATTTCATACTGAATAGACAACCTTATGCTAATTTCCTCAAAACTTAATTTTTTAATGTAAAACCTACTCAACCAGTCACAACTAATAGTTTCGTTATTTCTAACTAATATCCTATTCAGATGCTAGAATCATTGTATATTATCTACACAAACATTCAGATTCAAATGTAAATACATAAATACAATACTGTATTCTGCATTTCTCAAATTACTTGAAATATATCCACTTCTATTTATTCAAATATAATATGAATATTTTCTCTTCGAAGCATTCTGTTTCAATGTGTCTAGTGACTGGAATTGGAAATGACAACTCTAAACAGTATTTTAGTTTATATTTGTTTAGATATTCACCATTTAAACTATGCTTTTGGTATTCCAAACTGCAACAGATTTTATATATTTTCTACATTAGCTATTTTAAGTAGTGCTCACTGTAACTGTTTTTAGATAGTTCTCAGTAATGTTGTTTATAGATCAACAGACAAGATATCATGTCTCCTAGTTTAACATTTTATCTATAAAAGGATCAAACAACTCTTTGCTTCCTCCATAAAATCTTTAGACTACTTTAGCCTTCTCAGCCAAGGTCAAGCAAGATAAAACATAGCAAGGACAAAACGACAAATACAAGGATAATCACCAAAACAGAATATATCAAGCTAGGAGCAAGCCTCCCACTATTACCACCTATCACATTCTGGATGTTTTACGGGATCAAAAGTGAGGAGCTTGAGAAAGTGTCTATTTCTGCTTATGACTACATACATAGGTACTGAAAACAATCAAGAAAAGTACAGTACATGCTCTTAAGCCCTACTCATTTATTGTACTGCAACATTTAAAAAAACTTAGTACCATGGAAATATCTTTGTATTTAATTGAATGATACAAAAATAGGCTTACATCATTGTTGAATGAGTGATATTATCTGCAGTGACATAGGTGTGTTCTACATAACATTATATTACAGAAATTATGAAGGGAGACATTCAGTCTTCCAAATATAGCTCAGGATTCAAAAATATCCTTCTACAGACATTAGAACAGGATATTGCAAATTCACACATAGTTCCTTTCCTGTTTACAGTTGAATCATCCAGAAGCAAACATTCACTCATAAATACAGTCAATACAAGCATAACAATTCAAATGTAAATATGCAAATACAATAATACATTCTGTATAGATGGAACTTTGTTGGTTTCTGCAATGAGGATTATGATAAACATCATTCGGTTGCACTGCTTGTAAGGATTCCTGTGACTATCTGTCACCAGCCAGTTTTATTGTTTATCATATTCAGCAGGTCAGAGGGATTGCAGTTCTGCTTGATGTAGGTCTTCAATGAGAATTAGGTTAACTGAATTACCTCCTCTTTGATTTAGCTTATAAATGGCTGAGTACTTCACAAACACATGTCCCCTTAATGTAATTCTCAGGTAGATTTAGTATAATACAGTGTGTAACCTTTGAATTATAGATAATTCATTTGATGGGCTTCTACATAATTTCTATCTACCATTCAGAAGGTATTGGTCAACCTAAAAGCTATAAAAAATGTTATTTGTCCAAGATGCTATCAATGGAATTGGGCTTGGGAACTCACAATATTTACCAAATGCTAATTTGACACAAAAATCATGTTGTTATCACATCACTTGTCATTTTTACATAATATTTTTAAAATAATACCACATCAACAATTAGAATTGAGCAGAGTTTCAGAATATCACATTGAATGAAATCAACAAATCTTGAATAATTTTAAAAGAAACAAAAAAAAAAAAAATTGTAAAATAAGATTTTTATAAATTTGAATTTTGTGATATTTCCATTCTTTCATCTTTCTTCAAAAAAAAATTGTATCTAAAAACTCTTTAATAAAAACAAATCTAAACTGTAGTAATAATAATTATTTAAAAGAGCCAGCATATTAATCTTAAAATGTTTTGTAAATTTATATTAATAAATATTAATAAAGTAATTCTTTTGACATAATTAAAAGTCGTATACTAAAAATAATTAACTGTGATATAACTTTAGCGTAATTTCCTTTATATTTGCTACATTGTGATTTCTTCATTTCCTTTTCTTCATTTATTTTTTTTTAATTTCTTTCTTTTCAAATGTTCTCTTTTGTAAAAGGCTGGCTCTGTACTATATCCTTGTGTGTATATTTCTGTATCAGATATGAATGATTTAGGAATATTATACATTATATATTAATTTTCTTCCACTTTTCATTTTTGTATTTAAACAAAAAGAATGCCGCTCCAAATTTTTTCTTATGTTAAAAGACTCAGAACTACATGTCATTTATATACATGTATGTATATGTACATGCATATGAGTGTAGGTAGATACAACCTACCTACTTATATATATATTTCCTTTCAGATGTTCCAATGAAAGCTTGTTGATATCTATTTTGGGGATGAGCAATATCAAAAGTCTATGGTACAAAGTTAAAATAATAATAAATGAAAAAAGTGAAGCATACATTTGTTGTTGACATCATAAGAATGAAAGCAACACTTTGAGCTCCACCATTCCAAAAAACATTTATTATTTCACATTACCTCAACAGCATACAATTCTTGCTGGTAAGATTGAAGTTTCTAAAATAGATTGAGAAACTCAGAGAATTGTTTTAGTCCAAAGGCAGAATGCCAGTTATATTCACAGGAGATGCGAGTTCAAGTTCCATTGGCAACCATCGACATTTTCTGTCCAGAGCAGTTGTTAACCCATTATTTCCATTCCATTATGTGTAGCTTTATCAACTTCACCATTTCCAAAGAAGAAATACATCTATATTTAAAAAGAAAAGAAAATGTGAACATTTCCTGGGGAAGATTTTGACATTAGTCTCTTCATGCTTCATTTTGATCGTCTCCAAGATAAGATAGTTTTCTAACTTTGATTTATATGCTTGGATTATATAAA
>NC_142935.1:19583476-19615976 GCF_046866305.1 Octopus bimaculoides
TATATATATACATATACTTATATACACATATATATACATATGCATATATATATATATATATATATATATACATATACTTATATACACATATATATACATATGCATACATATATACATATATACATACTACATATATATATATATATACATATAATGTATATATGCATATATATATGTTATATATACACAAGCACTCACATCTATAGCGTTATTGTTCATCTTCGATCATGGCCGATATTCTTAGATATTTGTTACAAAAAAAGAACAAAAACAGTGAATCACTTTCCACTGTGTTCATTTGTATATAATCTAAAACAAGATTTACTCACAAGACAGACATTTTTTTGTAATCATAAAAATAAAATTGAAAAATAAAAGTGAGCTAGTAAATGGTTACTGAACAGTTTAAAGAATGTTTTCATTTTTTTATTCTCTCTCTCTTTAGACTGCTATTATAAAATTACTTCTAGGCATTTTTTTTGTGTGTTTGTGTGTGTGTGTACATATATACTGTAAAAATGAATATATGCATACACACATAATAAGCCAACACAAGTGCGCATATATATGCACCCATACGCTATAGAATAGAGTCATGAATTTGAAGTGCTCTGGATAAGATTTTCTTTTTTGTCTGAAAGCTTTGTAAGCATATGTTTGTGACTATATGCTGTCATAAATGTATAATCAGATATATGTGTGTACGTGTGTGTGTGTACGTGTGTATGTGTACGTGTGTGTGTGTGTGTGTGTGTGTGTGTGTGTGTGTGTGTGTGTGTACATGAGCAGCTACCTATATGCAGCTTATCAGTATATCTTTTCAAAAGCCTCCACATTCAAACAAAGAGCTTCTACACAACTATACCTACATGCATAGGCAAAGTGTATCAGACTGCATCTTTCTTCATAAGCACAATTCAGTTCCATGTTGCAAGTTTGGGCATGTTATAATGACAATAAATAGATTTACCTCTGCATCACAATTTATACATTCAAAATAAAGACGACAATTGCCATTATCTGCTTGAAAGAGAAGTTATTGCAAGATCTTCTGACATACATAATGCTTGTACATCAAACCAATGAGGTCTCTAAACAACCTTCTCTAAATTAAGTAGGTGTTTGTAATTCTTCTACTGATTCCTTTAAGATAATGTGTGCATACTCACACTCGTAGATGCAACAGTCCAAACTATTTTAAAAGAAAGAGTAATAGGAGTGAAATTTTCTCCTCTTAGATATCAGGTTCATTTCTTATATGATCCAAAAATTTTATAGGCAGTGATAAATAAACATATCATCTATCCAGAGGTGTATGTAGGAATACACATATATTTATATGATGACTATAAACTTGTTAAAATGGCTAGCTGTATGCTTAGAATCTGAAATAAATTGTGTTCATGCACACTCTCAGACACATACTTACATTCAGACATTGATAAATTCCATCAGTGTGTACCGTATATATGGCTATATGGTTAAGAATTATGCTTCACAATCATATGGGTTTGGGTTCAATCCTACTGTGCTCCACTTTGGGTGTCCTCTACTATAATGTCTGGTCAACCAAACCCTTGTGAATATAGTTAGTGGATAACCCATCATATATATATATATATATATATATATATACATACACACATTATGTGCATATACTTGTGTGTGTGTGTGTGTGTGTGTGTGTGTGTGTGTGTGTGTGTGTGTGTGTGTGTGCGAGCATGCAGGTATGTGTATGTGTGAATGATTATATTCTGTGCTATTTCAAAATATTACTGAACAGTGATGCCGGCAAATCTCACTGTCCACATTTCAGATACAGATGGTGATGTTGTCATTTCTCTATCAGAAACCACTCAGTAGCTGTGTTGTTTTGTGGATGAATGTAACAAAAATTTCCTTACGTGTAAAACGAGTAAGGGTTAGTAACAGGAAGGTAACCAGCTGTAAAAAACAATACCTCAATAATATACAGTCATCTAAACAATGCCAACATTGTAAAAGTATGTAAAAAAAAAATGGGCTAAGTTGCATTTATACATATGTATTTATTGTAAGTTTGTACTGAATGTAATTCTTATTCTGTACTCAATACTAATTCCCAGTTAACTACATTTTAAGACTGGTATTCAAATTTAGACAAGCTCTTTGATGCTTGTCTAAATTTGAACTCCATATAAAAATGTTAACAGATATATCATGTATTTCCTCACTCATAGTCATATTTATGTAATGTGGTTCAAAAAAGATTGGTACTGAATGAATTGTAACTTTTCACATTTGTTTAGATATTTTTGTTTGGCATAGGGTATTTTGTAATAAATGAAACAGGGTTTATCTCAGGAGCAGATCCATATATACGTAAATTTTAGATTCCAGGTTATTTAAACCATTCCAGATCTATCAAAAATCATCACAAATTGCTGTAATCTGTTTAGGTTTTATTTATCTTTGAAGTTATTTTTAGTAGCTTTATTTTCATTGTTTGGTTTTCATTGCTTTTGAGATAATTTTATTAATTGTTCAAGAAATACATTTATGTATGTTCAACATTGATGTAAGAGTAAAATAGTCTGTACTTCTATAACAGTAGTCTGTTCAATATCGTTGATTGTAAACATTAGAGAATGATAATTGTGTTGTTGGCACTCTGTCGCTTACGACGTCAAGGGTTCCAGTTGATCTGATCAATGGAACAGCAAAAGAGACCGATAGAATAAGTACTAGGCATCCAAAGAATAAGTCCTTTGTGTCGATTTGCTCGACTAAAGGCGGTACTCCAGCATGGCCACAGTCAAATGACTGAAACAAGTAAAAGAGTAAAGGAAAAAAGGATTTTATCCTTTATATCTATACTGTTCAGTATCTATGCGCTGAATAAAATTTATCTTTCTACTTGTTCTATGAACAAGTATGTAATGCTTTCCATGTTTATACAAGTTGGAAAGGTTCTTTTTGGCACGGCATTTTCTACTTGATGTGGTCTCTGTGAGCTTTTACCTCTTAAAATCTAAGTTCATCATGTCTTCTCAAGTCTTCCTCAATTTTCCTCTTTCACATGAATCTTATATGTGGATCACTTGGCACTTCTTTAACCCTTTTGTTACTGTATTTATTTTGAGATGTTCTGTGTTTCTTTCAATTACGTTAAATATAACAAAGAATTTAGTAAAATAACTTAGTTATCATTCAGCTAGTGTTAGAAACATAAACTGTGACTATGGTTTGGTGGAAGATTTTAATTCAAAACTTACAAAGACAAGACATTTGTACTCAGAGCCAGAGCCGGTTTCAGCGGGTTGGTAATGAAAGGGTTAACCAACTTCAAAATACACCATGTCTATACCAATGCATCTTGCATGCTACATCTGACTCCTCTTATTCCCAGTTATTTTCTAAGCTCCTTCACATTCGTCTGTTCATGCACACTATCACTACACCACCAGTGAAGCCTGCTCACTTGTCTTTCTATCAGCCTCTGCCGTGCTTATGTTTTACTCAGTTTCAACGATGAGGATTCAGTTGTTCAGTCAACTGAATCATTATTGATTCATTGACTTAATATCTAAGTGGCTAGACATACCACAAATATATACACTTTGTCATGATTCTCAAAAAGAGTCAGCATTTCATGGCTGTACCTTTGATATCCAGGTACAATCCCTACGATAGTTTCTGAGCAGCTGCAGTTTACCCAGTTTCAGCAACTAAATCTGATTTGATCTGAGGTAATGGTAAAGTAAGAAATCCCTTGCTCAAAATATCACACACTAGGATTGAACTTGGTATTTCATAATTGCAAAGAAAACTTCTTAACTGTTCAGCCATTCTGTGCCCACATATATATTATAATAATCCTTTCTATTATAGGCACAAGGCCTGAAATTTGAGGGAGGAGGCTAGTTAATTACTTTGGCCGCAGTGCTTGACTAGTATTTATTTTATCAACCCCCACAAAAGGATGAAAGGCAAAATTGTGTTCAGTAGAATTTGAACTCAGAATGTAAAGACAGACAAAATGCCACTAAGCATGTCCAGCATGCTAATGACTCTACCAGCTTCCTGCCTTGCAGATATGTTGTTGGCACTCCGTCACTTACGACGTCAAGGGTTCCAGTTGATCCGATCAACAGAACAGCCTGCTCGTGAAATTAACATGCAAGTGGCTGAGAACTCCACACACACGTGTACCCTTAACATAGTTCTCGGGGATATTCAGCATGACACAGTGTGACAAGGCTGACCTTTTGAATTACAGGCACAACAGAAACAGCAAGTAAGACTGAGAGAAAGTTGTGGTGAAAGAGTACAGCAGGGTTCGCCACCATCCCCTGCCAGAGCCTCGTGGAGCTTTAGGTATTTTCGCTCAATAAACACTCACAACGCCCAGTCTGGGAATCGAAACTGTGATCCTATGACCGCTAGTCCGCTGCCCTAACCACTGGGCCATTGTGCCTCCACTTGCAGATATATAATAATTATAATAATCAGAAAATATTTACATTTAATTGTAATCTCCTGGCCTTTTACACTAATGCCGTTTTAACATATTCTTAAATATTAAAATACTTAGTAACTAATTAACAATTTGAAGTCAAAATATCATGCTGATAATAGTAATGATAACATTAGCACTATCAAAACCAACAAAAGTAAATTGCCTTTATCAGTTATCGGACATTCAAATTGAATAAGCTTTTGCCGTGAACATGTAGCCAACTCTTATCAATTATTCCATTCCAATACTTTTATTTCTACTAAATTATTACGAATATGCACTTTAATATTTTATATAGGCTAATGCACATCGTTCTGCATCATCATTGCACTTACTCAACTTCCCATACACCCTTACATCCATGTACATATTTCAATGTTCCACTTGCCTTACTGTTGTTATAGTTAAACTGTTATAGTTAAACTGTTACAGTTGCTGCTGAACCTAAGAGAAGCTACAAAGGAGATTTCAATCATAAACATAATTAATTACAACTTTTCACTTCATTGCTTAAAAGTAGAGTAACAAACAAAAAAAAAAAGTGTTTTTATTGTTCTTGATGCTTTTGTTAATTTGTGAAATCACATTAGATAAAGTACACTTATAAATCAATTAATTCCACTATTTTTTTTTTTTTTTTGCTTTTAATATTTTTAATGCTATTTTAAAATGAAATTTTTTTCTCCAATAAATTTATCTATTTATTTATCTATTTTTAAATTTTGATATTTACGTGTACTGAAGAAAATGGTTTTTAATGTTAAGTATCAGCTGCTCTTAGACAAGTTGGCAGAACCACTAGAGCTTGGAAGCAATGCTTTGCAGTTTTTCTTTCACTCTTTAAGTTCAAAACCTATCAAGTCAACTCTACTTATCTTCCATCCAGTGTTGATAAAATAAATGACCTGTGAAGGACTGAGGTCATAGTAACCAACTAATCCCTTCTGTTCGAAACCACTGTCTTTGTGCTTGAACTAGAAATAATTATATATTGGTTGTTGTTGAAAACTTCTAAGTTAGCTCTGACTGTGACCTATATGTGTGTGTATGTGTGCATATATATATATATATATATATATATATATATATATATATATATATATATATATATATATATAATTATTACAATTAAAAGGGTAAAGGATTATCAATTTATTAATTTATTAATAAATTAACAATTAATAATTTTTACCAAGCCCTTCGATGAAGCAACCTGTTGCTGATCCCTTAATTTTGTTTATAAATATATATATATATATATATATATATATATATATGTGTGTGTGTGTGTGTGTGTGTGTGTGTGTGTGTGTGTATATATGTGTATATATATATATACATGTGTGTGTGTATGATATGTGTGTGTATATATATATATATATGCATATATATATGTATATATATATATATGTATATATATGTATGCATATATGTATGTATATATATATATATATATGTATGTATATATATATATATATATATATATATATATATATATATATATATATATATATATACAAGGGATGCTGCAAAGTTTTGGGCTTTGAGTAAAAGAAAATACAGGAAGATCAGCTAATTATGATTTTGTTCAACATATTTCCCTCTCAGGCCCAAACACTTATTTCAGTGGTCCTTCAGTTTTCCTAAGCTCTGTAAAAGAACTCAGAAAGTCAGGCCGCTAAACATATCTTTTGTGGTAGCTTTGACCCATTACCTACCTGTGATTTCATATGAGATCACTTAAAAATTACAAATTTCGTAATTATCTGTCAATATTTACACATAAAAAAACGATAAACGTTGCCCTTTCAAAGCTTAGCCAGGCTCATGGGCCTGGTTTCCCGGTTTCTATGGCGTATGTGTTCCCCCCCAGCTGGACGGAACGCCAGTCCATCACAGCGTTACTCAAGAAACAGGAAGAAAGAGTGAGAAAAAGTTGTGGTGAAAGAGTACAGCAGGGTTCGCCACCATCCCCTGCCGGAGCCTCATGGAGTTTTAGGTGTTTTCGCTCAATAAACACACACAACGCCCGGTCTGGGAAACGAAACTGCGATCCTCCGACCGCGAGTCCGCTGCCCTAACCACTGGGCCATTGCACCTCCACAATATTTACACATATCTAACCTTTTTGCTATATCTACTAGGTATATTTCTCAGATATTAAAATGAGGTTTGCTAATTTTTCACCCAATATCTCGCTTATTTCTATTTAAAATGTTATTTTGAAATGTTATTTTGATCATTCCAGAGTGTTTCTAAGGCTGTTTTATGCTAGAAATCAAAGTTTCATTAAAAAATTCCAGTTAATAGAATTATGGGAGGTAATGGGTTAAGGACAGGAACTTTTTAGCACTTCCTCATATATAGCTTGGGTACAGAAACAAGATGTATGTTTTTGTTTACCAATGCTGCAAAAAAAAAAAAATAATAATAATGGAAATATATGAAGTAGCTAGGATTTATATAGTAACCTATTAGTAGCACACCAATACTTGTACTTTGGAAATTATTCCTATTTTCAATAAGGGGATTTTTTTTTATCTAAGTCAGGAAGAAGGAAATAGCTCATAACCTTTCACAGTCCTCTGAGACTGGTGGGCTGGAGGGAAGAAAATATCAAGTTGAAAGTTCTTACAATAAAAGTGAAGTTTGCCAACGGCACCAAAGAAACTAGAAACCAGACAATTGATTAAGTTGCTACTCAAGAGAGAATAAAATACTTTGTTAAAGAGCACAACATAATAACCATTATCTTATATTCAATAACTCAAACCTCTAACTTCACAGACCCCATGCTTCTATTCTTTATGAAAAATATTCATAACAACAAAATCTGCTTCACAACCATGTGAAGATCCCACTATGCATCAAAACTTGACAACAGTAGCCTTGAATTCACCAATTCTTTCTCAGTGGAATTAGGTGGACAGCAAGATGTATTTATGTGCATAACATATGTAAGATGACCATATACAAGAGATAAGCACACTCAGAGCCAGATGGTAGAATTTAGTATAATATAATAGAATATATAGTACAATATAATCAAGTGGATTGTACACCTGATAAGTAAATTACATAATTATGACTTAATTGCACAAAATTATTTATAGCATTATTCTACATTTAATGTTGCTTTTATCATGTACAAATGACTGAGTTGGGAGTAAGTTGGAGAAAGGATTTTTACAGAAATACTCTTTTATTTGTTTCAGTCATTTGACTGTAGCCATGCTGGAGCACCGCCTTTAGTTGAACAAATCGACCCCAGGACTTATTTTTTGGAAGCCTAGTACTTATTCTATCGGTCTCTTTTGTCGAACTGCTAAGTTACGGGGACGTAAATACACCAGCATCAATTGTCAAGCGATGCTGGGGGGACAAACACAGACACACAAACATATACATACACATACATACATACATATATATGTATATACATATATATATCATCATCATCATCATCGTTTAACGTCCGCTTTCCATGCTAGCATGGGTTGGACGATTTGACTGAGGACTGGTGAAACCGGATGGCAACACCAGGCTCCAGTCTAATTATATATATATATATATATATATATACGGCGGGCTTCTTTCAGTTTCCGTCTACCAAATCCACTTACAAGGCTTTGGTTGGCCTGAGGCTATAGTAGGAGACACTTGTCCAAAGTGCTAGGCTGTGGGAATGAACCCAGAACCATGTGGTTGGTAAGCAAGCTACTTACCACACAGCCACTCCTGCGCCTATTCACTTTTTGTTACCATTCCTTACATGTTTTCTACATCAAGGACTTTTAGTCCAGAGGAATATAGGAATCACTTGCACAAAGCTAATGCACTATTTTTTTGATTGGAAATGTTAACTAAATTCATCAGTTGCAGCCCAACCACAAACAACATCAACCTTTGTAGCTGAGCAACAAATGATGATATTAGCCAAGCATAGTTTTGCAAACAGACACACATTGTTGCATACACATATACCCACACACATATACACACATGATGAACTTCTTTCATACTATATACAAATGTATGTGAAAGTGCAATACAATACTTGATAGAATTCATTTCCTTGTTAGAGCCATTGTTTCATATTTTGATGGTTCAATATTACTTTGCAATCATCTGGCCAGGCTTTCATCTTGGTAAGACTTTTAAGTTAGTTGTTGCATGTGTTACTTTCTCCTGTCAATCTCACATGTGCTAATGTTATGAAATGGTCAACCTAAAATTACATCTCATATTTTCATGCCCTGACCAGGTCATCTATAAACTCTGTGATGGTAGTAATTCAAGTGTTGAACCCTATAGGATGAACATATTGATAGCTGATTGATTATATTATTGAACTGAAAGAATAAAATAATGGACACTTATTGAAGCAGCTTTAAAATCACCTTAGCAATTGCTTGTGCATTCTCCTTATGAACACACACACACACACACAGTGGTATGGTGGTGTAATTAAGAAATGTATTTCACAGCCAAATAGTTTCAGGTTCAATCCCACTGTACAGCACCATGGTCAAGTGTCTTCTACTGTAAGCTTGAGCTAACTAATATGAATAGGTTTGGTAGATGGACACTAAAAGAAGCTAGTCATATGTTTACATATATAAATGTGAGTGTGTGCATGCGTGTGTGTGTGCGCATGCGTGCGTGCACACATGCGTGTGTGTGTGTCTGTGTGTGTGTGGGCACACACATCTGTGTATGTGTGTATCTGTGTTATGTGTGTGTGTGTGAGAGATTCTTTATCTTGATATCACATGCAAATTGTAAACAAATGTCACTATCAAATATGTGATATCATTTGTTTACTATCTTCCTTGCAAACATGTCTGGACAAGGAAAAATATTACCTTGCTTAAAGGCAAATGAAGGATGTTGAATGAAAGATCCTCCAGTTGTAGAAATCTACTTCAGCTTATTCTGTCTAACCCGTGCAAAGCAAGCATAGAAAACTGGACATGAAAATGATGATGATGACAATATATATATTCGGTGTGGTTGGCGTTTGGAAGGGCATCCAGCTGTAGAAGCTCTGCCAGATCAGATTGGAGTCTGGTGTAGCCATCTGGTTTGCCAGTCCCCAGTCAAATCGTCCAACCCAGGATAGCATAGAAAGCAAACGTTAAATGATGATGATGATGATATATATATATATATAGATAGATAGATAGATAGTTAAATATTAATATTTAGCAGAAGCAAAGAGAGACTGAAAGGCGAAGAGTTTCCTGCATCAACACTTATCAAGCCTATATAGATGTATATTATATATATATATATATATATATATATATATATATATATATATGGAGAAAGAGAGAGAGAGAAGCCAGGTTGAATATTACGACTTTACCTGTAATAAATATATATCAGTATCATTTTTAAGGCAGTGAGTTGGCAGAATCGTTAGCACATCGGGCGGCATTTCGTTCGAATTTACTTTTTGAGTCCAAATTCTGACAAGGTCAACTTTCCCTTTCATCCTTTCTGGGTCGATGAAATAAGTACCAGTTATGCACTGGGATCGATGTAATCAACTTGCCTCCTCCCATCAAATTTCAGGCCTTGTGCCTATAGCAGAATGGATTGCCATTATCGTCTTTAACTGAAGGTCAGTTTTTGCCTTGGTTGCATCGGTTTCTTTGAGTTTTCTTCAGAACACCATCTTGTTACTTGCTGTGATCCATTGGCTTTTCTTTTGTGAGGTTCTGGATTCTCTGATCTTCTTTCTCCACTTCTTAGATCTTCCTTTTACATGCACGTTTCTTCTGCTTATATCTTGTGGCAGAGAAAAAAAAAAAGTATGTAGACAGAACAGTAAATAAAGATGTGTTGCGAGGAAAATGTAAAGAAATACCAAACAAAACAAACATGCATATGCATACACTGAATGTCCCTAGATTTAGCAATAGAATTAAGACACTCTGTAATGTAATGTTAATAGGAAAGGCAGTGAGTCTTTCAATTTTGGGATAGGAGAAGAAAAAAACATCAAATGAACCCAGAGCTGAGAAACGGGATTGATTAAGTTTCATTTAGTTGACTTTGAGTCCTCTTGATTCTAGCTTTTACTTTATTATATGGAATTCCTTTTCTAGATCTATTACAGATTCTGTAATATGAACAAGGCTATTGACATATAGGAGTTCCCATGGATAGGTGGTCTTAAACTTTTCTGTTGTAGCGTGAAAGGCTAACTACCTGAAAGTTAAGGTCCAGTTGACTCTTATGTCAACATTAAATTTGTCACTAAATTTACCACTGAGTCTCACCTTGCTGACTGCACATCTGTACATGGCTTGTACATCTGTCATAAGACATTCATCTACTCCTAGCCTCTTCGGTAACCACCAAATTACTGAGCATGGAATTCATCTTACTTAGAAGTTGGTATCAGTACTACTCTTTCATGGCACAAAGCTGAACTTATCTCATCTAGATCAATTCTCTTCTTAATCAGTTGCACTGCATTTCTTAACATAACTTTCATTACTTGGTCAAAAGATTGATAACTTTGTAGTTTCTTCTCACTTATGCATCTCCTTTCACTTTGCTGCACTCAATGATGATGATGATGATGATACTATACTATTTCTAGGATATGGCACTTTCCCCTACAACCTGATTCACCATGCAAATGAATATCCTTCTTCCAGAGATTTTAAATCAAACCATATGAGATACCTGCATATATATATCTATATATATATTCTCTTTTACTTGTTTCAGTCATTTGACTGTGGCCATGCTGGAGCACCACCTTTAGTTGAACAAATCGACCTCAGGATTTATTCTTTGTAAGCCTAGTACTTAATTTATCGGTCTCTTTTGCCGAACCACTAAGTTACAGAGACGTAAACACACCAACATCAGTAGGGAGACTAACACAGACACACACAAATATATAAATAAAAACAAATAGTAAATGAGTATACGCATATATACGTACAGGTATGTGCATACCGACATCCACCTGTATGTATAGGTGAATATCTGTGTACAGGACATTGCAAACAAAACGTAGACGAGAAAACACACAAGCCACATAGAGAACATTCTACTTCATCAGCTACCCCCGTTTTAACACCGGCGTTTCGAAGAGCTGGGCAGGACGCATTGTTAAAACGGCTCTTCCCATGGACCGCAAATTAAATTTGTATACACAAATTAAATCTTGCCATGGAGGAATGTAGTGGCGGACACAAAACAAGACAGGAAAACAAACAGAAAAGGCTATACGGCCAGACGAGAAAAATTATTTGTGTATGAACGCTGTGAGGCACGAACTTGAAAGTAGGGATGAGGTAGTTCGCGTGTTTGCTCGGCGATAGCCAAGGAAGAAAAGGATTATTGACCGGAAGCATGTGACCGTGTAGAGAGAGAGAGAGAGATGTGTTTGTGTATGCACATCATTCTATCTGTCTATGCATCAAGCAATGTATAATTTTTACATCTTTATCATTTTATTTTTTTCTCACTCATATAATGCTCACAATCAACCTTCACTCAAAACGTCTTTATTAACAAAAACAGAAAATAAGTATAAAATTATTTTCAACTTTAGAGTAACTTAATAGATGCACCAAATTCTGTAGACATGTGCAGATATCTGAAGCTTTCTGAGAAGAAACTCCGATTTAGCAATTTAATAACCTGCTATGTTATTTACATTTAATCTATTTTACATTTGTTCCTTTATAACGGAGTAGTAGTGTTTCCCTAGCCTTTTTTCTACTGAACAATGAAAACATTTGGATACTTAGTATGATACTGTCAGACTATTAGCACAAGTAATGGCTGTAATTAAATCTAAAATCCCTATCTGCTTCATGGATTATAACATCTCTTCTAGGAGGGCATTATAGATCCTTTTGGAAACCACAACAGCCTAATTAATTGAGACTACAAATACGGATGCTGGTAACAATTATTTGGTTGAATAATTAGTTGGGAAGTTCTTGTAAGCCCTGTTTGAGCAAACTTTGGCTTTGATAGAACTAATAAATCCTCTTTGATACTATGGTGGTATCATAGAATCAGAAGCAGCTTAGAACTGCTCCTGGTTCTATGATTCAAAGAGTCTATTTTAAACTGATCTAAATTAAGACTGTCATAAAAATTTTATGTTACATTTCAAACATCAGCTTAATAATTTCTTCATTTTAATAATATTAATAATTTCTTCATTTTTTTTGTTTTTTCACAAAATTGATTGAAACAATGATAGTGTATTTCAGCAGAAATACTATAAAAGAAGACTTAAACACTCAATAAAAGACATAAAACTAAACATACTTGACTGTTTGTTACAATAGAAACAGTTTGTTTCTTATATTTACATCTTTGACTATGATATTTATAGTCTTAGAATATGTTATATCTTTGTTGATATATGATTTAAATGTGATATTTATTTTGCCAGTATGTGTCAGTTAGTTACTTAACTAAATAAACTGAACCAAGCAGGAAAAGCTTTGAAAAGAGTAAACTGCTATGATTCAGCAGTTGGCCATTGTAACTTAATGCTCCCAGTCATGGCCAACACTTGAGTATTCAACACTCAAAGCCAGTCTTAATCAGTATTTACTCCCCATCCATCCATCCTCAAGTTATAACTCTCTGGTGAACTCAGCCAAAAGCAAGTGTATAATATTTCAACAAGTAATAATTCAATATTCTGTTACTGCTAAAACAGTCCTGAAACAACTCTTTCAATTCTTCCTTGACATATAGATACTAAGATTAATGTTAAAAAGATATTTGCTGTAGATTTTTATTTCTATTTTCTGTTCCAATGTTCTTCAAAAATTGTTTTTTTTTTGTTTGATTAAGAATTTTTGTCTATGTTGTTCATAATTTGTGTGAGGCCCTCAGATATCAGCATCCTAGGCAATTGCTTGGTTTGCCTAATGTGTAGCACTCAGCAGTCGAGGCACAATAGTCTAGTGGTTAGGGCAGCGGACTCGCGGTCATAGGATCATGGTTTCGATTCCCAGACTGGGCGTTGTGAGTGTTTATTGAGCGAAAACACCTAAAGCTCCACGAGGCTCTGGCAGGGGATGATGGCGAACCCTGCTGTACTCTTTCACCACAACTTTCTCACACTCTTACTTCCTGTTTTTGTTGTGCCTGTAATTCAAAGGGCCAGCCTTGTCACACTTTGTGTCACACTGAATCTTCCTGAGAACTACGTTAAGGGTACACGTGTCTGTGGTGTGCTCAGCCACTTGCACGTTAATTTCACAAGCTGGCTGTTCCGTTGATCAGATCAACTGGAACCCTCGGCGTTGTAAGCGACGGAGTGCCAACAACAACAACAACACTGAGCATGATTTTTAAACACTGAGACAAAGTTAACACATTTATCATTCAACTAGGACATATCTGTTTGATAGTATTTACTGATAGTTCATATTATAAAAACGAGTAGATAATTTTACATGTATCTGGTCCATAAGTTAAGTTGTTAACTAGACAATGCTTACATTTTTGGATGGATAAAAGTACCTGAGTATCTCAAAAAGCAAGCATTTCTAATTTCAACCAATTTCCTGCATCAAGGTATTCTTTCTATTTCCGGACATTTTTAATCTGTAATTATTATTCATTAACGATACTCATCTACTAATGATGTAAAAACATTTGCTTACTTTAATGTTAGGAGCCAATTCATTGTTTGTGCCATTTGTTCTTTGATTAATTCCTGGCTAATTTGATAATTATTTTCATGTATAGAATTGTCTTAAATAATGATACTCAATCATTATTGTTATCAGAACAGCAAAAATAGTACAGACCTCATTTTGCAGTAAGACATCACCAGACTTTTATGGATCTATAAACAAATTTATTTTTAAAGCTTACTAGATTACAATTTTAAGTTCATAACAAAAGTTGTGGTTTAACAGCTTGCTTTGCAATAATGTGTTTTCTGGTTTAAAACCACTGCATGGTACTTTGAGAAAGTGTTTTCTAAAATTGCTCTGAGCCGACCAATGTCAGTGAATGAAAGTACTAGGCTTACAAAGAATAAGTCCTGGGGTCGATTTGCTCAACTAAAGGTGGTGCTCCAGCATGGCCGCAGTCAAATGACTGAAACAATTAAAAGAGTATATATAGTTTATTATTTATATCATTTATTATTTCATGGCAGTTGGGTGGAAAAGTTTATTTTGAAACTATGTGGCCTTTGGTTCAAACCCATTGTGCTCTACTTTGGGAAAGTGTCATCTACTTATTGCTGGACAATATCTTGTAAATAAATTTGGTTGATGTAAGTTGCACAGAAGACTGTAATACACACACTCATATTTATTGTCATTATTGTTTAAATATCTGCTTTTCCATGCTTGCATGAATCACATATGATTCATTGCAGCAGATTTGCTATGGCAAATATACTTTGATGAAAGATTAGAAACAATACCACTTCTGTAATTGTAGTGTTTTCGATGTTTTCAAGACAACAAGACAAAATACTTCCATACTTCCACACACAATAATACATACAAACACACACATACACACATGGTAGGATTCTTCTCCAAATTCACTCACAGGCTTTTGTTGGCCTCGAACTATGGGAGAACACACTTGCTGAACCTAAAACCATATGGGTGTGAAGCAAGTTTCTTAACCATAGAACTATGCCAGCACATACTTGTATATGCATTTGTGTGTGTGTGTGTCTGTGTGCATAAGATTGCCTGTGTGTAGCTCTATGCTCTTAAGATAGTGGAATGGAATCTCCCTTATTTGTTAAATGGGTATGGGTTGATGACAGGAAGAGTATTCAATTGTCAAAATACTGCCTTGAAATAAATACCCACCCAATCTATACCAATGCAGAAAACATATGTACAAACTTTTTTTCATTTTATGTGTGTGCTTGTTTGTGTATTAGTTAGTCAAAGATGACAGGGCAGAGTTTGAGATTTTCAGGTTTCTTTAATTTGACAAAAATCTAGTGCATATAATAATCCTGCTTAAACATCTGTAAGGAAAACATGGATATGAAGAGAATCCTAGAGAAATGAAATCTAAAAATGATTAGCAATGGTTGCTGTGCCACTCGAAATATTGTGTATGACCCATTGCTTCATCGTCATAAGCTTGCCAAAGCTTACTCAATGGTTGCTGAAATGGAGAATAATACAGAGGTGATGGTCATGATGTAAAAATGGGGGATAATACAGAGATGATGGTCATGATGTAAAAATGGGGGATAATACAGAGATGATGGTCATGATGTAAAAATGGGGGATAGTACAGAGATGATGATGATGCCTTTAAAAAATAAGGTTGTGTTAAGCAGTCATGGGTCGACATGTATGTTACTTAGATAGTTCATATTAACAAAAGTCATTGTAGCTATAGAAAATAGAAAAAAAGCAGAGAAAAGTGATATCATATATAAGAGTTAATGGTTCTTGAGCAAGTGTGGGGGCTCTTTTTAGCATCAGAAGCATCTTCCAGACACAAAAGTACCAGCTTGTGGAAGAGTGATACATATGTTCTGAAATAAGTGGGTCTTGAAACTTATATTAAATTTACAGATTATTGTTTTTGGTCTAAGGGCTTAAATTGGCCTTTATCATAGCTTTATCTGGGAATGGTTACAAATGTGCCCACAGACCAAATTTCATCGATGGAAAAGGGAATCCCTAACTTTCTTGTAAGTTCTTGGTATATGAATCTTTGCCATTTATGTGCTTGTGATTGTTTTGGATGTGGTCGGAGATGCTTGTATATATAAAGTTGCAGTGTTATTCTAAAATGGGTGTAGAACTGAAATGTAAATACAGTTTAGGCTTTGTAGGGGCTGGAATAACTTATAGTACTGAAGAAGTCTAATCTTTGAGATGGGGTTTTATTTGGTGTGTGTGTGTGTGCATGCATGTGTGTGAGTTTGCCATGAAACCGTGATGCCTGGCATTTGTAAAGATTTCAGGATTTACTTATATGCCTTAAAAGGAGTGTAATATAAAATTGTTTCCTCTTTTTTTTGTTGGTCTTTTTTTTTTCTGCTCTTCTGCTTTGAGTTCAGTCCCCACTGGGGCCAACGAAATGAATTGATGTAATCAACTAAGCTCTTTCCCTATTTAAACCATGTGCCAATGTAAAAAATCCTTATCGTTAAAGAAGGCAGAAAAATGATGGCTTAAATACCTTGTAGTTTTTAGTTTCCTCTCTTCATACTCTAATTTTATATTTAAAATCCTGTCATGGCTGACTATCTTCTATCTATTGAGGAGTGATTAAGTACCAGTCATGTACTGGTGGAGTGAGGTCAATCTGATTAATTTAAAATTTGTGGCCTTGTATCAATGTAATAAATCATTACTATAACTAATTTATTAACAGAATCCTTATTGATATCAATGCTACATGCATTAAAAAAAAACTATAGAAAAATGAATTTTATTTTATTCTTTATAAGTCATATGATCTACTTCCATCTACCAACCTTGTGATTGCTCCAGAAAGATCCTAAAAATGATTGGTATAAGCAAATGTTGTTTTCATTACTATACACTTGTTCTCCTTGTCTTTTGTATGCAGTCCCAGTGGTTTGGCGAGCTCGGGCAACGGTGGGAATACCCGGACTATCCGACGTCTCTCCTTCCGCCACCACAGTCGTTGTGTTGGCTATTCGTTCCCGCCTCTCATCTGTGACGTGACCTTTACTCCTGCTGTCGCACCCTGCTTTTGTACCTGGCCTTCATCCTTGCTAAAACCTCAGTTTACCCTCCAACTATTGCACATTTAGTGTAGATTTTAGCAAATACCAAAACTCCTCACCCTCACTCTACCCTCCATTTTAGCTGCTACTTCTCTCCTAACTACAGGGAATATACTAGTTAAGATACACAAAATTACCTGGAGAAGTTTTTGAAGAAAATATTTTCAGCCTTACTATATATCTACGATTTATATTTATATACAAATATATTAGTTACGGAAAATGGAATACTTCAATATCACTCATTACTATATCATAAAACATTTTATTGATTTGTCATTTATAATTGATTGTTTATTTCTATGGCACCATTAAATTGTTATTTATACAACTATCATATCATCTTTTTAAGTTTTACTTGATATGATATAATAATGTGTGATGTTGTTCAGTATTCAATATTTATTATGGTAGTACTGCTCTATTGCTGACATTACTCATACAATATCTTCAGTATTCTTAATGATGTGGCAATAAATACAAAAAACACAAATTTTGAATTCTAATCAAAGCTAAATGCTTGTTGAAAAGAGCCAACTTGGTAAGAGTTGTGAAGAAATAGTAAACATTTTAATCAAATTTATCAAAATGACATCATTTCATGCACCTTTCAAGTAAATTCTAGGAAAATTCTCAGTTTCAAATCTGAAACAAAGATGAAGAAGATCTTCATAAAAGATTTCATTTTTTTACAACTGAAGCTTTCCGACTTGGTTAACACACATTATTTTAATAAGGACAATTTAAAGTTTTATAATTTAAGAAGGAATGAAATAAAAATGCTAAAATGAACTGCTAAATATCTTTGATGGAAAAACCAAAAAAAAAAGTATATCAATTAATTTAGGTAGAATTAAAAATAATAAATTAACCTTAAAATATTTTTAAGTTTATGCCCTCCTGACCATTTTTTTCTAACCATGTTTTACCACAGCTCTGGAGCCAGCTCAGATCGCCGGAGCGACCTCCCTTCAGCCACATCCTTGGCAGCATCTCGGAACGCCTCGCTCCGTCACCAACAACAGCAACACCCCACATCAATAGGAATTCGAAAAAGGGACCCCACATCATCGGCCAACACAGCGGCATCCGATCACCATCACCATTTTCCACATCACCACTCACATCATCATCATCACCACCAACATCCTCCACCATTATTGTCTTCAACTAGTACGACTGCAGGAGATCCAACCACAGCCACATCAGGATCATTCCGAGCTAAACAATCCGGTCGATCCGAAGTGAAAATAGCTGATCCTGTAGTGACGTGTGGTGTTAGTGGTTCTTTACAGCTAGCAGCGTCTCCAGCAGTCGTGCAACCTCCAGGTAGTATTATTCCTGCAGGCAACAATAACCTTCCTCTTCAAGGAGGTGGCAGAGGAGTTGGCAGTGGTGGTGTTGGAAGTGGTAGTGTGGTAGGTGTGGGAGTAGGAGACATGTCGTCAGCCCTGCAACGACCCTTCTATGCAACATCCTCAATAGGAAGCCCTCCTGATCCGGCTTCAATTTTGAGGAGTAGGGAAGTTTCTAAACGTGTTATCCTAAATGTGGGTGGGGTAAAACATGAGGTATTGTGGCGCACTCTTGACCGTATGCCTCATACTCGGCTTGGTAAGCTGAGGGACTGTAATACACATGATGCAATTGTTGACCTTTGTGACGATTATAGCTTGGCCGAAAATGAATACTTTTTTGATCGACATCCTCGATCGTTTGCCTCCATCCTCAACTTTTACCGCACTGGAAAACTTCACTTGGTGGAGGAAATGTGTGTGCTGGCATTCAGTGAGGACCTGGAGTACTGGGGTGTAGACGAACTTTATTTAGAGTCATGTTGTCAGCATAAATATCATCAGAAAAAAGAACATGTGTTTGAGGAGATACGCAAAGAGGCTGAGAGTCTCCGAAAGGGAGAGGATGAAGATTTTGGTACCGGCTCGTTCGCAAAATGGCGACAGCGAGTTTGGGACCTCCTTGAGAAGCCGACAACGTCCATGGCTGCGAGGGTAAGTCAGAAGGATTTTTCTTATTATATTATTTCAATATTTCTCTTGAATGCATTTGATTATGTTAATACAGTTTGAAAAAGAACATGGAAAATTAAAATGTTATTTTTGTAATCTAAAAAGCAATTTGCATTTTTCCATTGCAGATTTTCATTGTTCTTCAAATTTTAATGTATAAAAACTGAATGATTAATATTTCTATGTATTGAAACAAATATATGAATGTACTTACCTGTATATAAATATATGGTTATATGTATTCTATGTGTAATGTCTTTCACAAAATTATGCGTAAATACATATTACATACATACATATATATATATAAACATGTAAATTATAAATATCTTCACACATTTGAAATATATATATTGTATGTGTGTATATATGTAAATGTGAATATATGTGTATGTATGTATATATGTATACTTATCATAAGTTACACATTACAGAATTAATCTTTCATATATAATAAATATACATATATACACAATTATAAAATGTATGAGGACTTAGTATTTTAAGACTGCTGCCAGTTTTAAACCATTAGTATTAAGTTTTTCCCACATCTTTCAGACTGATGGAGTACAAGTTCATCAAATCAAATCAAAACAAAATTTACTTGCCCTCAGAATCTCCTTGTAGTTGGCTACTTGGTCAAGGTGTAGTGTCCTACTTGGTCAAATAGTTTGTAGTAAACCTTGAAATAATGGCTTGAAACTGATAACAGACTTCTACCTGAGTCTTCAAAATATATTTAAACATATATAGCAATATATATATATACATACACATGTACACATCCATGCACATGCACGAATATATACATGAATACATAGATACATACATACATACACACATATATATATATATATATATGTATATGCATGTGTGTGTGTGTGTGTGTGTGTGTGTGTGTGTGTGTGTGCGTGTGTGTGTGTTTTCCTAAGCACATATAGACACTATGAATTCATATAGTCTTTAAAAGATCTGTCATGAAATTAATGAGGTAATTTTTAAGATCTAATTGGATATTGACTTTTTTTTTATTATAATTTCTTTAAAATAGTTCTCTTTAGAGATATCTTACAATCTCCATTGTTCTTCAGCTCCAAGAAAATTCTTCAAAATTTTCTTCAGTCCATTCTCTGTATATAGGCCATAGCTATTTTGATTTTTTAAAAAGATAATTTGAGACTTGTAGCTTTTCTTTTTTTCTTTTTCTTTTATTTGTTTTAGTCATTGGACGGCAGCTATGCCAAGGTACTGCCTTGAAGATTTTTAGTCAAAGAAATCAACCTCAGTATTTATATCTGGTACTTATTCTATCAGTCTCTTTTACTAAACCACAAAATTACAAGAACCTAACCAAATCAACACTGGTTATCAAGCAGTGATGGTGGGATAGAAATACATACACAAACATGCACATGCGTGTGTCAGGTGAATTTATAGGGATAAATTATCCAGGCAAGTACCATAATAGGTCCTGTGTATATTCCTGGTTTCAGCTAACCACAGCAAGTAATGATAAACATCAATTAACTTAGTTGACTCCAAAGCACTGAATGAAGGTGTTCAGTTAGGTTGCATATACAGCTGCACGCACTGTGCGCAGCAGAAACATGTGTCAGTCATTTTAACCAACTAATTGTGGTGTATGACTAACTGTCAAATTAAAAGTAAAATTTGGAGATGTACCAGTTTCTGTATTCTTTATAAATGTTTCACACACATATGTGTGAGTATGTGTGTGTGTGTGCATGTGTGTGTTAAACAAAACAAGATAGCAAAGCCAAGGCAATTTGATATTCCTAGGACATTTATAAATAGAAAGGTGGCTTTACAGCTGTTTCATGGAAATAAATGATATTCCATCATCAGAGATGAGTCAAAAGATCTTCACTATAAGGAATTAGAAGAGTACATTTTTTTAGAAGTTATTCTGGAGTGGGAGAGATGTACAAGAAATTGGATATAATGCAGAAAGTATAAAAGAAAAAAATATGAAAATAAAATTACATGTCGGATGTTAAGGAACAGCAATTTTAACATATAACATGTATTTTTATTTTTCATATTTTCCTTTTATACTTTCTGCATTATATCTAATTTCTTGTATATCTCTCTTTCGCCAGAATAACTTCTTCTAAAAGCAGGAACTCTACTAATTCTTTATATTGAAGCTCTTTTAACTCATCTCTGATGATGGGATATCGTTTATTTCTCTGAAACAGCTGTAAGGCTACCTTTCTATTTATATATGTCCTAGAAATATCAAATTGCCTCGGCCTTGTTATCTCATTTTATTTAGCATATACACGCTCACACACGACCTGCCTTAGATTCCTCACTCATGCTATTATTGAACCGAGAGCTTAACAGTGGTCCCTCCGTAGCACTTACATAGCTTTACTTGCCTTTTCGGTCTTCTGGATACCAAAACATCTCGTATTTATATTTATGTACATACATACATATATATATATGCATATATATATATACGCATATATATATTTATACTACAGCACTCCGTTGGTTACGATGTTGAGGGTTCCAGCTGATCCAATCAATGGAACAGCTTGCTTGTGAAATTAACATGCAAGTGGCTGAGCACTCCCCAGACATGTGTACCCTTAACGTAGTTCTTGGAGAGATTCAGCATGACATAGAGTGTGACAAGGCTGGACCTTTTAAATATGGGTACAACAGAAACAGGAAGAAAGGGTGACAGAAAGTTGTGATGAAAGAGTACAGCAGGGAGCCTCATGATGAGTACTGCTGGAGCCTCATGATGCTTTAAGTGTTTTCACTCAATAAACACTTACAACGCCCAGTCTGGGAATCCTACAACAGCGAGTCTGCTGCCATAACCACTGAGCCATTGTGCCTCCACACTCACACACACACACACATACACACACACACATATATATATATATTGGACTTCCTCACAGTTTCTCCCTACCAAATTCAGTGCATTAGCACTGCAGTAGAGACCATATATGGTAAATATCTTTATTGCAGAAGTATTATAATACAAAACAGGCCAAACTCTAAAATTGGCAGTTGTCTTTGACTGAATGAAACTTTTGTAATCTTTAGGTTTTAACACAAAAGGTTTCTCAGAGCCATTGAAAATTTTATGCAAAACATTTGATTCATGGATTGGCCTTGTGTTGTGGAGACTTCCTGCTGGCTTATCAATCATGAATAATTGCTTTTTCTATCAAGAAGACTTTTAATCAACAAAACTTTGTCTTCATACTTGCTGTGCTTGAAGCATTAGGAATTTTTTCCCCCCTGGGCATACAAATTGATTTGTCTTTTTCTACAAAGTCTTTAAATATTTATGCTTCTATGTCAAGCAGTACATTGCTTTATATTCTTGCAATCAGTACTGACAACAACACTATCAAATATTTCTTAATTAAACAAGTAATTAAATAATAGTAGTGTGTATTGTGATGTTGAAGAACAATCAAGTGATAAGTATCAAGCAATTAAAGGCATAATATGGTGATAATTCATTTAAATAGATGCCTTATTAATTTCATGAAAGACCTTATCTATATGAATATAAATGCAAATACTAACATGCAGACATATTTGTGTGTACATTTCTACATTTCTATGTAAACGTGTGTGTTTGTGTGTATGTGTGTATATATATATATATATATATATATATATATATATATATATATATATATATATACATACACACATACACTTTTAGACACACACACATATACATGCATACCTACACACATAAAATGTTTGAGTATATGTTATGTGTTACATATTGCTGTTTATAACCTAACACTGCATTGATGTCCTTTTTATTAGCACATTTTCATGGTACATAATTTCAGTGACAAGCTACTGAAATTAATGCATTGTTTTCTTTTGTTTTATGAGTATTTCCTAATTTTTCAGCTAGAAATTCATGTAGTCCATTTTAATAATTTACTAATGCTAGAATAACTTTGTGTCATGTGATAAAAGTTACTTATTGTGTTATTGGATTGTTTCAAGCCATATAACTGTGACAGTTTCAAGATCTACTTGAGAGCTTTAAGGTTACTTAGAGGTTTTAATTTTTTAAAGTAAATGGTTGCAGTTGATATTTATTTCAGTTCTTATTCTGAAAGGTTCTTTAGAAGTTCTTTAAAATGTATGATGTTCTTTATTACAGAGGTTTTAAAATGTGAAGTTATTACATAATTATTTTAAATTATCATATTAAGTTTTCACACTGTGCAATTGCATAATATTTACAATAGCGTTGATTATTTAAGTACAAGTAGTATGTTGTTTTTTTAACACCATTTAATAAAATTTAGTTAAAATTTTTTATAGTTTAAAGGATCTGTCATATCAGGTTTTGTTGAGGTGTTTGAATATTAAGGTCTTCTAGGTTCGTTACTTGTTGCTTTTGGTTATGTATTTATTCTAGCATTATTATTAAGCATTATTTACAAATTAATACTTCCTCAGTCTCTTTTGAATAGCATTATTGACATTACAGTTGAGAATATTCGTACTAACTCATTGAATCAATACATTTGCTATTGTTCAATGAAAAATCATAATGTTGATATGACATTCAATAGTATTAGTTGTCATAGATACTTGCAAAGTTTATCAAGTCATGCAATGTATTTCTCAGTCTTATTAAGTCACAGTTTAGAAAGTTTCTGATCAAAGATAGTTACCACTATTAATATCCTACACGCACATTGAAAATAGTTCCTGGTTTCACTGAGTTTCTGTTATGTCTCCTGATCTTACAGATTTATGTACCAGTTTATAATCTCAGCAACTGTCATAAGCAATCTCATCTTAGGAAGGCATTCTTGCACATTGTCTATTTCCTATTTAATGAATGATCCTATATTTAACCAATTTATTAAATAAATGGATCATTGATAGATGGATAGAGTATCAATTCCAATTTATTTCCTTTATGTTATTAACTCAATCAAATAAAGCATGGCTCAGTGGTTAGAGCATTGAACTTACGATCGTGAGGTTGAGTTCAAATCCCGGACCAGGCTGTGTGTTGCGTTCTTGAGCAAGACACTATTTCCCATTGCTCCAGTTCACTCAGCTGTAGAAATGATTGCGATGTCACAGGTGCCAAGCTGCATCGGCCTTTGCCTTTCCCTTGGATAATACTGGTGGTGTGGAAAGGGGAGGCTGGTATGCATGGGTGACTGCTGATCTTCCATAAACAACCTTGCCCGGACTTATGCCTGGCAGGGTAACTTTCTAGGTGCAATCCCAGGGTCAGTAATGACCGAAGGGGGTCTCAGCAATGTTAAGATTGAGAGAAACATGCAATATGTTGATTACTTTAAGTTCAAAGACGCTTCAAGATGTCATTGAATATAGTTAAGACGAACTGAAGACAAACAGATTAAAATATCTCCATGAAAGTTTTAAATGTTTCATCTTTTCGATTAGCCATAGATTTTTAATGGCAAAAGAAATCTTTTAAAAATATCTAATTTTTTTTAGTTGCTATTTTAGATATATGTATGTTTGTGCATATGAGCTGTGTGTATGCTAGTGTGGATGTGTTAGATGGGTGTATTTGTGTATATTATATATGTAATATATATATATATGTAATATACATACACATAAATTAGTTTGAGGTAGAGTCAATATAGCTATTAAAAACAAATATAGACGGTTTTATTGACTTTTATTTTATCATGATACATAATAATGTAATATATATATTATTAATCAGTCTTTATCTGTTAAAGCCAGTTGCTGGATAGTTCTTACATAGGCTTTTTTTTATGAGATTTTTCATCTATTTTCCAGTCAGTTTAGTCTTAATAATTCTCTTTATTTCTTTATTTGTCATTTTTCTCTTTTCTTCTAAGTTTTAAGATGATGAGTAATTAGAATGTATCATTTTCCCAGTCTTTACTATTTAATACTTTAAACATTTAATTTTATTGGTATGGTAAGTTTACATTATTTTTTCCATAAATTTATCTTTGATATTATGTGATTGATTTATTAATTATAATATGAGTTTTATGAGTAATTGTTTGTTGAATTAATCTTCTCACAATTTCTTTGTTATTATATGAATATACATATATGTGTATGTGTGTATATCATGATTTGTTTCATGTTTAATATCTATTATATATATATTTGTATTTGTATGTATATAAGTATCACAATTTTCTTCATGTTAAATGAATACATGTCTGTGTTTATGTCTGGTTGTATATATATATATATATATATATATATATATATATATATATATATATAATACATATGTTCTTGTACTGTTAATCTGTTCACTGTAAAATATTTATGATGTTTGTCATATTGTTGAGGTTTAGTTCTTTATTTCTATATTGTTCTATTATAGAAAAAAGATTTCTATTCAAACTTAAACTTTCCTTGAGACATTAGTTATTAAACGAATACATATAAAGATGAATAGAAACTCGTCATTAACATTTTCTAAAACTAAACTGTAGTTGTTTCAAGTTGTTATAAACTAACACTATAGATTTATTCCATCATCGTTCCTGAATAATATATTACACAAAATGAAAGAATTAATCAGAAATATTGAGATCAGCTAGTTCTTTATACTGTATTCTAATGTTTGTTAGAGTGAATCGGTATAAATGGTGGACTATCAAATTAAATGTCACATTATTTGGTTTTGGTTCCCTATTTGAGATGACTGAATGGGTCAATGAGAGGAAATGGATCTTACTATAAAACACTTCCAAAGAAAACCTAATCCACACCAGCACTGAACAACTGATATTAATCAATGATGATGATAATGATACTAGTAATGATGATGATGACAACTATGATATTGACTTCATGTTTTATCCATCTGACATCCATGAAATATGTTTCAACTAGGTTTAATAATCTGAAGTCCTTTAAATAACCATATTCTGAGAGATTTATCCAACTGACCTACATTGATACTCACCCATATAAAATTTGGATTTGTACAATTAGAATTAATCAATATTTTTTCCATAAGAAAAGTAACAATTATAAAATATTTATGAATAGAAAAGCTGGAGAAACACATGGCATTCTTTAAAATTTCTATTAAAGATCACACAAAATACACCATCTCATTAATTGCTCACATCAAATATTAACAGTAATAATAGTTGTAAAGTAAGAATGGTACTCTTGAAGTTGTAGGCATAAGTGAGCTATTTAGATGCATTTTGCTATTTTCAGGACAAAATAATCAGCTCCACACAAAATTTTAGTGTGAGAAAAATTATCTGAAAATAAATAGGATTAGGTCTTAGTGTATGTGTGTGTGTGGGGGATGGAGGCACTTTTTAATAGTATTTTTGTTATTTCTTTGGTACTAAATTTTTCCTACTGACAGAGATCAGCAGTTTTCAACTTTAATTCAACATATAAATGACTCTCTATACATAAAGCTATACATACATATGTACATGCATACATATGTACAGTATGTGTGCATGTATATGCACACGCATGTATATAAATATATATATATGAAACTAATAGATTTTCTTTCTCAAAAGTATTCATTGAAGATGAATTATTCTGAGAATGAAACAATACAGTCCTGAAAGAGTTCTTAATTCAATAAATCCAATTATATTCTCCTCTTCATTCTATGTTTTGAATTGTTTGCCTTAAATTGTGGCTCTTTCCATTTTGAATGAAAACATGTTATAACAATTATATATAAATGCCTATATACTGGTGTGTGCATATGTATATGTATGTGTTTGCGTGTGTTGGAAAGCTGAATTATTTCCAGTTACATGCACAAACAGATGCACTAACATATACACATATTCATAAATTTTGCTTTGTTAAGTAATAAATTTAGAATAGTTATGTGTTAAAGGCCCAGTCTGTTTGGTTCATCTTTCAGATCTTTGAAGATGACCAGGTTATTTTGAAGGTTCTTAGGTGTCTTATTAGGTCAATTATGGCATGAAATCCACAATTACAGCAGGGACGCATAATAGCAAAGTCAGAAGCTGGTAGGAATCCTTGCACCCCTCCTAATTTTAACTTCCCTACTCATATCTGATACTAAAGGCTTTATTTAATATAGCCAGATTTGAAATGGTTCAGAAGGCAGTGTCATATTACAATTCTTTTATGAGGTGTTAGGTGTGTTTCATGGGTGAAAAAAAATGCTAAAGCATATCAAAACTGCTGACCTCTGCAATATATTTGAATGTTATGTCACATACATGTATATATATATATATATATATATATATATATATATATATATATATATATATATGTGTGTGTGTGTGTGTGTGTGTGTGTGTGTGTGTGTGTGTGTATATATGAGAAGGTTGTTTGAAAGAGAACATATAAAAACTATATGTAGCAAATTTATGGCAGAATAAAAGTTTTAGTGCATAAATTGAAAAGATATGGATATCACTTATCAGAAACATTGATAATTTTTTCTAAAATGATTTTAACAAATTATGATATTTGTAGAAGGGAAAGAAAAAATGGATAGAATGTATTTATTGAATTATTATAAGATAGTAACTAAGAATTGTAGTAGGGTGAAAAATCGAAAAGAAAAGCATATGTTGACATGGAAATGCAAAATGAACAGATAATAACTGTTAAGCTACATGTACATATGAACTGCAGAAGAGATAATATAAATGCCAACAAACATATAAAATTAGACTATTAGATTATAATTTTTTTAAATTTCATTTATGATTGATAAGAAATACACATGAAGGTTAATCATGTCATTCATTGGTGGAGGGTAAAAGACATTGATGACAACAGTGAAAGGTCACAAGTGAGAGCTGAGAAAACTTAAACATTAACTGTTGTTCATTTTGTTCATAGAAAGGCAAGACACTACACAACAGTAAATTTACCCAATTTACACGCAACAAACAGATAATTCCTAATGGCACTATCAACAGATACTATCATTAGAGTAATGCAAAAGAAAATAGAAGTGTAATTTAACTGCCTGTTTTCTGCTCTTATTTATTTAAAGCAGAGAAGCAATGTAGAAGAGCAACTCAAAGATTAAGTTTAATGAAGATCATTGAAAGACAAAGATAAGCAAAATACACTTCGAGTTTAACATTAAATTTTAAATTCCAGTTAATTAAGAAGAAAGAGACATTACCAAGAACCTTTATAAATTCTCCTTGACTGATGAAATTTCTGCGAGTGAGGTTCACTCAGAACATCTGGAGATTAATATTGGCAAGAAAAATGTTTGTGCACAATGGGGATTCCAAAAGATTACAATTCTGCGAAGGAATTATAAAGCAAAGCACAAGATTTGGGAAGTTGACTTGAATAAAAGAAGTTAGTGCATTGGAGGCTTTATACATGTCAAAAGCAACAGCACTGTTTCAAGCAAAGTTCTTAAGGAGAAATTACCTTTGGAGCATAACACAAGAAAAAGCTTCCAGCTGATCTAGCTTTATAGAAATAATACTGATAGTTCTGAGAAGGGAGAAAGACCTAAGGGAATGAATGAGAGCATTGTTTTCAATAGTTTCTATCACATTTGAGGTGATAGTTGGAAGGGTAAAAAAGTTTTTTCTGTTTGGAATGAGATAAACTGTAGAATAGATGAAAACTATTTTAAAGAAATCTTTGCTTTATACAGACAAGTGATCTTTGTCTTTAACAATGTTATAACTTCAAATGGTAGCTACTGGTATGTGTAAAAATAGAAATAAGATAGATTTGTAACTGTAAAAGAAAAAATAGTATCTTCGGAATTTTATGATAGAATTACTATCCAATTCAAAGACTTTATGTGCTGATTTTTTTTATAGAATCAGTTTAGAAATTTTATGTAAAGTCAATTGTTCAAGATAAGCCTGACTCATAAGAACTTTCAACTGTAGAAGTATTGAGAAATTCTTGATAAGGCTATGATGCAAGTTCTCTTTGTGTAGGAGAAAAGGGTGATGATAATAATTTAATATGAGAAATTTGGGAGAAATTGATACAGTCAAGGTAAGAGGGAAATATCTAAAAACATTTTTATATCATTTTCTATACTGGCATAGGTTAAATAATCTATTTTTGTGTGTTGTTAAAGCATCTGTTTTATAGTTGGATAACTTTATTCACATTAATTGCTCCACTGTGAAATTGAGATAATGTTTAAGTTTTAATTTAAATTAATGAAAAGAAATGACACCAGGGAAAACTCATGCCAAAGATAAGACTTAACTCAAAACCTTAGAATCAATAGTTCATTATTTGAACAAATCAGCCATCAAACCTACTTAAGTAAAAATTTAATTTCACTAACTTATCTCATGTAAACTTACTGTCAACAGGTTAGACAGCAAAAGTTACACTCCAATTGATTTACTAAGCTTATTGTTAAAAACAAAATGAAACAAAAAAAAAAATAAATAAATAAATCAGCTTGCCAAATTAATTATTTTGAGCTGAAAGTCTTGGCCAAAGATTAGCAATAAAAGTGAAAAGATTACAGAAACCAATCCTCCACACAAAAAATTAATCAAAAACTGTTGACAAAAGTTTGTTTTTGATATATAATTAGAACTTTGAACCAGTATTTAGTATATGGGGAAATTACATACTTTCCTAAAGTACTTAGACTTAAACATAATTTTGCTCCTTATAATTAATAATATAACTATACTCCTCAGGGTGGCAAGTTAGCAGAACCATTAGCACACTAGGTAAAATGCTTAGCAGCATTTCGTCTGTCTTTACATTCTGAGTTCAAATTCCACTGAGGTCAACTTTACCTTTCAAACTTTTGGGGGTTGATAACATAGGAACTAGTTGAGTACTGGGATCTATGTAATCGACTAACTCCTCTCCCGAAATTGATGGACTTGTACAAAAATTTGAAGCCACTATAAATATATTCCATGATAGCAAGGTCAGAGGTTCTCAAAAAATATTTGCTGAAAGTCAAACTTAGTTTACATTTAGTTTAGTAAATTATGTAATATAATGAACAAAATTTATTTCTTCCAAATGAATATTATGAATAGCAATTATATCAAAGAGATTAAATGCTTGCTTTAGTAGAATCAATGAAGCTCTGACAAAGCTATTAATGGATTGTACCTTATTTCCTTTTTCCTTATTAACGTTTTTACATCCATTTTTTTGATAGTGAAATACTTTTCAAATGGTCCTGTAAATTAAGGCACTTACACTAATTAGTTGCAGAAGCAAATTACTGTAGCTAACTATCCTGTTAATGTCATCTGAATAGTGAGATGAGAAGAGAAGCAGTTGTTTGGCTTAGTAGGCTATGGTTAGATATATATATATATACCTAATGAAAGGTCAAAAAACAAAGGGCATCCAGCTGTAGAAACTCTGCCAAATCAGATTGGAGCCTGGTGTAGCCATCTGGTTTCACCAGTCCTCAGTCAAATCGTCCAACCCATGCTAGCATGGAAAGCGGACGTTAAACGATGAAGATGATGATGATGAGGATACATATATTGGGGTTTTAATTTAATATTTATGAGCTTATAACCCTGAGCATTATCAATTCAGACAATGTAATGTACTTGTTTTGAAGTGCTTTAGAAAGATCTGGTAGCGAATATGTTAACTTTCAGTCAATGTAGAAATCCTTTATTACACCGCCTGTTGAAACAGAAAGCAGGAAGATAAACTTATGTCTGTGTGTGCTTATGGTTCTTTACATATGTCTCTATAAAATACTGATACAGCCTGTAAAACAATACTTTGACTAAGAGGTAGATGAGATCCTAACTACTCTCATATATTCATAGACATCACTCCTTAATACACACACACACACACACACACACACACACACACACACACACACACACACACACACACAAGGATATATATATAAGTAACTGATGCAGAAGAATGAAAGGCATGCTAAGATCAGAATTCCAAGCATCACTGAAAAGGTAAAAACAAACAAGCACCTGTCTCATCAACACAATTTTTCTTAACACTCAAGAATTCTCCTTGTACACCCTTCAAAACTCTTCCAGCAAAGATGATTTGCTAACATACGATATAACTTTCATATACCTTTCTGAACTAAAACTGCCTTGTAAAAACTATTCACCTGTCAACTGTTTGTAAAAGTTATATATGACAGACTGAATGCAAACAACAGTGTAGTGTGATAAGAAAAAAGAACTTTGTGTATTACATTTTATATAACCATTGTAGAGCAAGATCCAAGACAAAACTCAACCTTGGCATATTTTACTGTGTTAGATGAGATTTCACATCTCAAGGTTTTAATTGACTGCAGAGATGTAAATGTTACTTAACAAAAATAATATTTTGTTTTCAACATAAAAGTTATACTTCCCATCTTCTATCTTGAAAATAAAGTAAACAAACATTGTACATCAATAAAAGATGAAATAAAACAAAATGTAAGCATTGCCTGATTTTGTATCTGTTTCTTACATGTAATTAATCTGTAATCACCCACACTTGTGTTAGGTTTGATATTTTGAGGTTCTATTACATACATCTAAATCCTTGGCATTCATATTTTCATAACATTATCTCTGTGTTAATTCACGTGTCACTAATGTTCTAACATAAAACAATTAAACCCTTTGCAATTTGATGATAGCTTTTGAAAATTCTATAAACACCTACTTAGGAGCAACAGTATATTTTCTTTCGTAAATTGTTAGGATGTATGTTGTATTATTGCTAAAAACACTCTAGTAATTTACTCACATCTACAACACATACATACAGGGTGATTCAAAAACCCTTTCCCTGTTTCTGTGGTTGTCACATCCTTCACAGTCTGCAAAGTAATATTGAGAGGACCATAAGGATATCTATGCCTGCTCATGACTACACAAAGACCTCAAATAATTAGGACAGTAGTTCTCAACTGTTTTTTTTTTGGTGGGGGGGTTACCTCTGAACCCCTGTCATTATGTAAAACATAAGAAAAAGAAATCTAGCTGTTTCTTGCAATAAATACATCAACAGGAAAATTCTTTCATGGACCCATAATATACTACCATGGGTCCCCAATTTACTATTTTGCTTGTGTGGACCCTCAAAAGTCTTATATGGATCCCTAGGGGGTCCTATGGATCCCTGTTGAGAACCACTGAATTAGAGAATACATGGTACATATTACCAAGTCATATTTGATGCTTGTATTGTGTGTCTCTATACCATCAGCAA